>NC_142932.1:93672225-93674725 GCF_046866305.1 Octopus bimaculoides | reverse complement strand
TTAATAAAATTATTAATCAATGCATCAAACAAAGTTCATCCCATGAGGGTATTAGAGAGAAAATTCCGACGACAGTTGCTATACAACGGTATTTCGATAGCAACAAGCGTTGCTTATATTATCAAATCTGTAACTAAATTATCAATGATTATCAAAATCTGTAACTTGATTATCAAATCTGATTATCAAATTATTTGATTATTAAATCTGTACCTAAAAGGGATGGAAGAAGTCGTTGATTTATTAAATACTACAATTGTTTCAAAAAGCACATCGGGTCTATGGTGCATAACATTTCGAATGACCTGTAACTGCCCAGTGTGTTTTCTTCTCAGGTACAAATGTATTTATGCATGTATGTATTTGTGCGTATGTATGCATGCATGTATGTATGTCAGTGTTTGTGTTCTAGTGTGTGTGTGTGTGTGTGTGTGTGTGTGTGTGTGTGTGTGTGTGTGTGTGTATGTGTGTGCACTATTCATTAACAAAAGTAGTATTGGCAGCGACTTCGAAATTTCGGCCAGTAAAGCGATTATCGGACTTTCCACTGATGGTTTCGCTCGCCAAAACTTCGAAGTCACTATTAACACTACTCTTGTTAAAGAATAATAAATTTGCATTGTACCAATTGTATTTTACTGTAACAATACTATTTAATTTCATGTAAAATTGTCATTTTTAATTATATAAACAAACGTTTATATGTGTGTGTGTGTATGTGTGTCTTTGCGTGTGTGCTTGTTCAGTCGCTATATATATATATATATATATATATATATATATATATAAACATACACACACTCACATATACTCACACAGATTTCGAAATTAGATAACAGGACAAAATTTAGAACAGCTACAAAAAGAGCGGCAGCAACAGCAACGAGTCTAACATGATAAGCAAAGCAAACGTTTGGAAATCAAGATGTTATAGGATGATTACATAAACGGCAATAAAATAATGAGCAGATGATATAATGAAATTCTTGTGATTTCAGAATTTATTGTTAATATGCGGTTATATATATATATATATATATATATATATATATATATATATATATATATATATATATATATATATGTATATATATATCATCATAAATATACAGGGATTAGCATTGAGTTGCTTCTCCAACATACTGAAAATTTAGAAATAGCAGTCAAAGAACTACTGATTCTTAACTACAAATTTTTCTCTAAACGGATGGCGATATTTATGGCACACATAGAACAAAAAACCGGAGGGAAAAGCATAAACAAAACAAGTCTTTAGTTAATTGGATACGATCGTTTCATGGTTAAGAGAATGAAAATTTCTCTATTCCAAATCTTCAGTCCAATATTCTGATAAATTTGAAAGTGTCTCTACTTGGCAAAATTGTTAATTATTAATTCTATTATTAATTGACGATTCCCTGCCCTTATTCTTGTATATGTATATATATATATATATATATATATATATATATATATATATATATAAACACACACACACACACACACACACACACACACACACACACACACACACACACACACACGAGTGGGTGCTGAAAAATCCCTAGGTTTAAGGGTGTCGCGAAAGGCCTCGTTGGAGGCCCATCCTTCCGTGTTCTTTTATAGGGCTTAGAAAGACCGTTGAAAGACCGCTACAATAAGTGTGTGAATCTGAGAGGGGAATATTTTGAATAAAACATGATTAACGGATCCTCCTGTATTTTTTTTTTTACCCAAAGCCAGGGACTTTTCAACACCCTCTCGTATGTATGTATGTATGTGTGTATGTATGTGTGGAGGCGCAATGGCCCAGTGGTTAGGGCAGTGGACTCGCGGTCATAGGATCGCGGTTTCGATTCCCAGACCGGACGTTGCGAGTGTTTATTGAGCGAAAACACCTAAAGCGAGTGGTGAGGATGTTTTTATTCCAAAGATTCCTCTGATTCCTTCCGACACACAAATTGATTTCAAAAGGCTACAATTCCCACTGAGATCAAGCTTTGCAATGAGCATCTACAAAGCACAGGGTCAGACATTGGAAGAAGTAGACTTTAATCTTGCAGGACCTGCTTTTTCTCACGGACAGCTCTATGTCGGACGCTCTAGAGTTGGAAATGCGGAAAATTTATTCCTCTATGCATCCAAGGGCAAAACCAAAAACATTGTGTATCTCGAAACCCTGCAAGACTGAAATTTTGGAACAAAGATGCCTCTCTCTCAGACAACCCCTCTTGCCAACCTACGACAACCTCTCTCGCCAACCTCCAGCAATCTCTCCCTCTTCCAGCTGACAGTTTTTGTACTTTTACATGACGGAAAATACACATTTTGTGGCAGTTATAACGAAATTACTTTCTTATATCAGAGTAATAAGGCGTTTCAATAGAATATCTTTACCCCTGGGAATTACCGGGTACACCAGGTAGTATATATATATATATATATATATATATATATATATGCCCCCCCCCCCACACACACACAAGCATTAATAGTATGT
>NC_142932.1:93644098-93666725 GCF_046866305.1 Octopus bimaculoides | reverse complement strand
TATATATATATATATATAGTATATATATATATATATATATATATATATATACTATATATATATATAGTATATATATATATATAGTACTATATATATATATATATATAGTATATATATATATATATATATAGTATATATATATATATATAGTATATATATATATATATATATAGTATATATATATATATATATAGTATATATATATATATATATATATATAGTATATATATATATATATATATAGTATATATATATATATATATAGTATATTATATATATAGTATATATATATATATATAGTATATATATATATATATATAGTATATATATATATATATATAGTATATATATATATATATATAGTATATATATATATATATATATATATATAGTATATATATATATATATATATATAGTATATATATATATATATAGTATATATATATATATATATAGTATATATATATATATATATATAGTATATATATATATATATATATATATATATAGTATATATATATATATATATATATATAGTATATATATATATATATATATATATAGTATATATATATATATATATATATATAGTATATATATATATATATATATATATATATATATATATATATATAGTATATATATATATATATAGTATATATATATATATATATAGTATATATATATATATATATAGTATATATATATATATATATATATATATATATATATATATAGTATATATATATATATATATATATATAGTATATATATATATATATATATATATATAGTATATATATATATATATATATATATATAGTATATATATATATATATATATATATATAGTATATATATATATATATATATATATATATATATATATATATATATATATATATATATATATATACAGACAGACGGACAGACACACATATATACTCAATCACGCATATATACAATCGCGTGCGTATGCATAATTCAGTACTCACAATTAGTTATACTCTAAAAAAATTAAAAAAATTCAAAACATAAAAAAAAAACATGCTCCTGCTGTGAAGTAATTCTAGAGCATTCGGCGTCTTTTTGTCGTTTTGCACTCGATTCGCTCTTCAAGTGTTGCCTTGAAATGAGAGGGTTCAAACGCCAGGAAATAGGAAAAAAAGAACTTATTCTGAATTGGGCAGCATATAAAATACACAAATAAATAAATAAATAAATGACAAAATGGAAAGCAACCTAAAGAAAATTAAAAGACAGAAAACGTGAAAAGGAAAAACTAAAAGAATAATAAAATTTGTTAAATACCGTACGAAATACTTAACAAGCCAGATGAGAATATCAAAACAAATATATAAAAACCAAGTAGTAGGATCTATTCAAGTGTTAGTTTTAATATTTTCTAATTTTGGTCCAAGGTTTGCAATTTTAGGTGCAAGCAAAGAATAAGTCTATACCATCGACCCAAGTACTTGACTGGTGTTTTATTTTAGCGACCCCAAAAAGGTGAAAAGCAAAGTTAACTTAGAACGTAAAGAATAGGAAGAATTACTGTTAAGCATTTTCTCCAGCACAGTTACGATTCTACCAGCCCACCGTGCTAAGATGTAGAGTAGAATTGAAGGACATCCATCTCCAAGATGTAAAAACACCAGTGTGTGTGTGTGTTTGCCTCTCTCTCTCTCTCTCTCTCTCCGTCCACGTGTGTATTGAGTGTTTTTATGCTCCGTAACTTAGCGGAAGCGACATAGCATAAATTTCCAGCAGCAGGCGGGCAGAGGCATTTTGTGCAAGTCTTCACACTTGCTTAGTGGTCCGACAATGATATATCGATAGGATATAAATAGGTTGGAATATGCACTGGCATCAATCTGATCTTTGAAATTCTTATAGGTAGTTTCCAAGCATGGTCACAGCAAAAGAATTAAAGTGTGAATAGACAAGTGAAAGAAAAAAAAATACATAGGCGCAGGAGTGGCTGTGAGGTAAGTAGCTTGCTTACCAACCACATGGTTCCGAGTTCAGTCCCACTGCGTGGCACCTTGGGCAAGTGTCTTCTACTATAGCCTCGGGCCGACCAAAGCCTTGTGAGTGGATTTGGTAGACGAAACTGAAAGAAGCCCGTCGTATATATGCACACACACACACACACACACACACACACACACACAAACACACACACACACACACACATATATATATATATGTGTGTGTGTGTGTGTGTTTGTGTGTGTGTTTGTCCCCCCACCATCGCTTGACAACCGATGCTTGTGTTTACGTTCCCGTAACGTAGCGGTTCGGCAAAAGAGACCGATAGAATAATTACTAGGCTTACAAAGAATAAGTCCTGGGGTCGATTTGCTCGACTGAAGGCGGTGCTCCAGCATGGCCGCAGTCAGATGACTGAAACAAGTAAAAGAATAAAAGAGTAAGTTATTTAATCCTTTGACTACCCAAATCATTTTAATCAGTTTGTCTTAAACGCCAATGTTCGTTTTCAGACTTTTAGTTAGCCCTTGTTTCATACGCTTTAAGCTTTCCATCCATAAGTCCCAAGTTACTCTGGTGGCTGAAAAAAATTAGGAATGTGAATCATACATGATGATGCCTAGACGCCAGGGAAATATGTTCTGTGTATCACTGTATTACACAGAACAAGAAAAAGGTTTGAACCTGTATGGAACACTTGACGACAACGAACCATGTGGGAAGACCCAATGGAGTCTTTAGACTTATTGGAAATCCAAATTTTCTTTATATCACTTTCCCTGGCGTCTTAGAAATAGAAAATGATACATTGGATAATGTAGTCTTTGATACGCAATGTCAGATCAAAAAAAAAAAAAAAAGCATTTATCTTTTACTTGTTTCAGTCATTAGAATGAAGCCATTGCTACGGCACCGCCTTGAAGAATTTTAGTCCAACGAATCGACCAGAGTACTCATTTTTTAAAGCCTGGTACTTATTCTATCAGTCTTTTTGGGCCGAACTACTAAGTTACGGGGACGTAAATACACCAGCACCGGTTGTCAAGCGGTGACACACACACACACACATACACACACACATACACAGAGGGTTTCTTTCAGTCTCTGTTAATCAAATCCACTCAGAAAGCTTTAGTCGGCTCGAGGCTAAGCACAAAATACTTGCCCGATGTCCCACGCAGTAGGACTGAACCCGGAACCATGTTGCTGGGAAGCAAACTTCTTATCACACAACCACGCCTGTACCTGATCACGATTAGAGTGTCTTTTATCACAGATCTGCTCATTCAGGGATGACCTCAGGCTAAACAATAACAATAACACTAGACAAGAATAGTAATCTCGTTTAGTGATTTTAATTAAAATTTCTTATTTACCATGCCAGGCGAAATGCTTAGCGGTATTTTGTCCGTCGTTGGAAGGAGAGGAGTTGTCTGTCGGAGTGTACGTTCCAAAAGATATGGAAGCATGTTGCACGAGTGTTGTGCGTGCAAGGAACCGTGCGAATAGACGGAAAAAAAGGGGGGGGAAAAAAAAAAAAGGTGCCAGCGATAGATCGGGGCTTGTGGGGTCGGAGCGTGGCCTGATCATCGCTTCATTTGTGTTGTCTAACGTACTGTTAATATCATTCAATTTTTTTATATTTTATATAATTTCTAAAGTCATATTTTAAGTAAACCATTCGCATTACTGATCCCAATCAGTTGTTTTGTACCATTCTATGTTTGGCCCCCGTGGGCAATAAAGAAATTGGTATTTTGTCTGTCTTTACGTTCTGAGTTCAAATTCCACCGAGGCCGACTTTTCCTTTCATCATTTCAGGGTCGATAGAATAAGTACCAGTTGAATATTGGGGTCAAAGTAATCGACTTAACGCCTCCCCCGAAATTGCTGGCTTTGTGCCAAAGTTTGAAACTAATATTTTTATTATTTTCAGTAAGTACGGGGAAACAATTTCAGACGTGTTTGGGACTTGCAAGAAATCATTCATTTTATTTTCAAGAGATTATTTATTTTGTTTTAGTTGCTTGTTTCAATTTAGACATTTTGTCCAAAACCTTTTTGAGTTATGAAACACGTGATTCTGGCTAGTTTCTGCTTTGATGTCGTGTCAGCTGTTTAAGAGAACATCTGAACACTTGAGTCTGGGCAGTGAGGAAATTTTCATTTGAAACCAGGATAATAATCAACCGTCAATTTAAGTTCTAAAATAATTGGCTACATGTATACAAAACAGAGTTATGGTGAGAGAGTGATAAGGAAGAAAAATTGTATAAGTCCAGTGTGGGGGAATAGAAAGGAAAAGAGGGAATAAGAGATGTACTAAATATAGAAACAAAAGTCATAGCTTAGTCCTAATTCTTACATAATTGAGAGGTAAAACATCTGCCTAATATAGTCACTTTATGTTACTGACGTCACAAGATCCTGTTAAAGAACGTTCTTTAAAATAAAGCATTTTGTTTCAGCACATACAATATTTTGTTAATATACGTAATATTTTAAGAGAGAATTTGTCTTGAATACGACATTAAGCTGCATTTGATAGTGAGGTCCTAGTTCAGTAGTTCCTAGGTTTTGAAGAATGTGGAACTACCTCTTAGCCGCTACAGTTCCTAGGTTCATTCTGACCCGGAGTAGTTGAACCTGTCAGGGTCCCAGCTACAAAGTAAGATGAGATTGTACGACTTCCGTGTTATTGATAGAAAGTCATTTTAGAATCAAACGGAGTAAAATGAGTTTCAAAACAACATGAACCCCCATTTATATATGTATTCTTGTTTTTTATATTATTCATTTGGTTCTTTATAGATTATTTTTAATAGATAACCTATTTAACACTAAATTATTTAGAAGTTATAGTTTCATTTCAACATAATATTAGAATTTCGATTTGAATAGTGTTGATATATTTTCGATTATTTTTTATTAATAATATTTGATTAATTATTAATCTTTATAGTTTATAATATCGTTAAAGTTTTTTTTAAATCAAAACTTTGTATATATATATATATATAAAGTTTAATCTTTTATTCTTAATAATTTTGTCTTTCCTAATTTTTTCATTCATAATTTTTCCATTCATAATTTTTTCATTCATATTTTTTATTATTACGTTTGTAGAAATAAATAATCTTGTATTTTTCTATTATTCAATTGATCTTTAATTATAATTAAATAAACGTCTTTAGCTTTATATAGTATAGCTTTAACTATTACACCGGTTAAATATGTACTAATTTTATCTTCATTATTATTTTAAACTTAAACTTCGTTCAACTTGTATTTAAAACAATGATAATTTAAACAATGATAATTTATGTAAGATGTTTTTTGTATATA
The DNA here is from genome assembly GCF_046866305.1 of Octopus bimaculoides. Classification (NCBI taxonomy): domain Eukaryota; kingdom Metazoa; phylum Mollusca; class Cephalopoda; order Octopoda; family Octopodidae; genus Octopus; species Octopus bimaculoides. The sequence goes on along the minus strand of NC_142932.1, from coordinate 93,661,387 downwards.
ATATACATGTTATTATAATGGATGAAGGGATGATTATTGAATGGTTATTATTTTGATATTATGATATTTTAAAAATAATTTTTCTATCTTTATATAATAAGTATTTCATATTAATTCATTTGGTACTTATTGTTGGTTGAGATATATATATCTAATTATTGTTCTACTTACGATCTGACGAGTAGCTATATTTTTGAATAGAATTTATTTTCGATAATTTCAATTGATTTTAATCGATTTAAATTTCTTTTCTATTTGAAAATTAGTTATGAAACACGTGTAATCTTTTTATTATATTTATCTTATGATATTTACTTTACTTTATATTATACTCATTTATTGTGCTTTTAATTATTAATTTTTCTATATGTGATAGTGGATTTTCATCGATGAGTTCTTGAAAATTGGTTATTTTCCCCAAAACTATATATTTTATATATACTTTATCTATAAGGCTCAATTCAATTTTAATTTTTTATAAATTGATTTTAATTGAGTTTTTTACCTGTAATTTTGGATTTTGTCCCTAATATTATTATTATTATTATATATATATATATATATATATATATATAGATATATATATATATAAAAAGGGGTTTGTATGATAGTGTATAGAGGAATATATCATTCAAAGGAATTCCAAATCTGTCTGTTTTTTATGTTTTATTTATATTCTTATAATATTAATGTAGGATATAGAATATATAATATATTCAGTAAAATGAAATGAAGTATTGATTGTCTTATTGAATAAATGAAACATTGAATATTGAATATTGAATATTAAGCTTTGAATATTAAGGGACTAGTATATTTTCTTGCATTTTAGCATTCTTCAAGGTCCCATTTAGTATATAGTCCGGAAGTAAAACATACTATGATAACCCAATAGCAAATAAGAGGGGTCACTGTATCATCGATCAACCAGCTAGAAAAATCCGTTATAAAAAAAGTTAGTATTGGAAAATGTAGTCTGTGCTAAACTATCTGAAAAGACTGGATGATTACAATCGGAGTGTTCTCGTTGTTTGGTCTGCTCAATTGCAGCAAACCTTGGGCAAAATAAGGACAGCGCCAACCCCCTTAAATATCCTCAAGCTGTATAGTAATTTCTTTATTGTGGTTCTTAAGCAGCGTCATCATTTAGGGCGTTGTGAGCTCATAAGTGGCCACTATAGGACTGGGGAGTTGAGTGTTTAGAGAGGCCGTAATTTTTGTCATAGAGAAAGTATTTAAGCCAGGAACAATGCTTATATTTTAAACACATTATCAAAACATCTTGATCATGATTAGAGTAAGAGTAGGAAATTTTGTTATCCACTAGCAGAAACATGACTAACATCGCATATAATGTCGACCTCCACTTATTGCACTGATATGTAACTGTCCTCCATTATATCTGTTCGCTTTCCTCCTTTAGCAAGGTGATTATGTCAGACTGTGTTTTGCAAGTAACCTGTCCTAAAAGAGTTTACTTCTCTGATTTAGCTGCCTGCGTTTTGTCGCTGTTGTTTAACACTAAGTCAGGCCTATGATCAAAGATGTTCTAGTCATGTCCAACATATCTTTGTATTTTGACTTTAGGTCCACATCATCCAATGTGTTCATTTTTATAGTACAGTAGGTTAAGGTTTGAGAAACGGTTGACTGCTATTTCCAGTAGGTCAATCAACGAGAAACCTTCCACATTAACTCGCCGTTTTTTTGTCAATGATTGTTCTGGTGTTACCACTTACATGATTTTTAAAATTTCATTTTGATGTTACCATTGTTATTGCTTAGCCACGATAACAGTAGAATTATAATCAAAAGCGATCCAGTTGTGACCGTCTTGTAGTATTGGCTGTCTAAAAATACATTGTCCAGTGTGCTCCTCTTTCTTTTCAGATGGTAGTATGTGACTTGAGGGAGATTTTGTGATTACTTGTAGTAGTTAGTGCAACTATGAAAAGGCTTCCTTGTTAATTTTTATCTAGTCTTTGTTATTGTTGGTTGTGGTGTTTGCATTTGTGTTACTTTGTTCATGTTATTCTTGTCCACTATTAGTACCGTTTACTCTTCACAGATGGAGAAAGATGTAGTTTTTATCATCGTACTAGTTTCTTGCTAGTCTTAAAACTCCTTCTTCCTATTATTTCTTCCGCCACAGTTCGTAAAAATGTGTGTTTGCTTTGTCAGCAAAGGAAAAAAGACAAATGAAATCCAAGTATTTTCTCCTTGAAGAGATTCTCTAGTTACAAGCTAAATAAAACAATGTATAAGAAAAAGAAACTTAAATCCAATTAAAATAGCCTTTCAAAAATTCGCGAAGACTCGTTTGGCTTATCTGATATATATTTATTATTATTATTATTATTACTTACAAAAAAAACGAATATAAAAATCGCCACTATAGCGCGAGACAATATTTACATTGGGAAATATGTAAACACTATCAAATCGACATTCCTTGAAGGCGAAAATATTACCATCCTCTGGTATTTTCCTGCCAACACTGATAGAGGAATCCAAGGTAATCGATCAGAAATTAGCATTAAAGACGGGAAAGAAAATACCAGTAAAATAATAGATATAAATGTCCCTACTTTTAAGAATATATATATATCTGTCAAAGAATTTGACAAATTTGGTTAATATAAGGACCCGGAAATTGAAATACAAGAGATTTGGCATTTTAAAGCGAAGATTGTCCCTATTAATGTATCAGAAATATCTCAGGAGACACATTTCTCAAAGAAATCCAAAAGATTGTGTTGACCAGTGCTGCCAACATCCTTAGAAAATCCCTACCAACTTAAATGCTTAATGCTGTGTTATGTGAACATATTTCTGCACTGTCCTCCCCAAACTTTCGATTATATATAAACACTTCTCAACCTTCACTTGTCCCAGGACGCTGGGTGTTTCCCGGTGAGTAAATGTATCAAATCAATCACGCAAATTAACATAATAATAATAATAATAATAATAATAATAATAATAATAATAATAATAATAATAATAATAATTATTATTATTATTAGGGCAGCGAGCTGGCAGAATGGAGTGCTGAGCGGTATTTCGTCTGTTTTCATGTTCTGAGATCAAATTCCGCTGAGGTCGATTTTGCCTTTCATCCTTTCGAGTCGATAAATTAAGTATCAGTGAAACACCGGGGTCAATGCAATCGACTCGTCTCCTCCCCACAAAATTTCAGGCATTGTGCTTTTGTAGAAAGGATTATTATTAATTATTATTATTATTATTATTATTATTATTATTATTATTATTGAGGCGGTGAGCTGGCAGAATCGTTAGCACATCAGAGAAAATGCTTAGCAGCATTTCGTCTCTATTTACGTTCTGAGTTCAAATCCTGCCGTGGTCAACTTTGGCTTTCATCCTTTCGGGGTCGAATTTACAGCAAGTACCAGTACTAGGCCCTGCACACATAAGACACAGAGTAACTGTCAGTACAAATAATAATAATAATGATAATAATAATAATAATAATAATCAAAATAAAAGAAGACACAACCCTAAAGCATACGAGGTTGCGCTCGATAATACAATGAAAGCATGATGCAACAAAAATTAGACTATTGAATAATAATGCTTTCTATTTAAGGCACTAGGTTTAAAATACAAGGAGGAGGGGCTAAGTCAATTACACCGACCCCAGCACTTAATTAGCACTCAATTAGTACTTATTTTATCGACTTCGGCAGAATTTGTACTCAGAAGTGAAGATGGGCGAAAGGCTGCTAAGCATTTTGTTCGGCATGCTAACAATTCTGTCATCTCGCCACATTATGATAAAATTAATGGTAATTATAATTCTTTCCAATTTTCACTCAAGGCCAGCAGTTTTGAGGGGAGGAGAAAGTTAATTACATCAACCCCAGTAATCAACTTGTACTTCATTTTTTATCAACCCCGAAAGGATGAAAGGCAAAGTCAACGACGGTGGCATTTGAGCTTACAGCGTAATGAGTCGGAAGAAATAACGCTAGACAGTTTATCCGACTAGCTAATGACTCTATCAGCTGGCGCCTTAATAATAATAATAATAATAATAATAATAACAATAACAGTGACAATAACAATGATAATAATAATAATAATAATAATAATAATAATAATAATAATAATAATAATGCCCGGATGCAGTTCCAGGCAGTGGCTAATGCCCGGATGCAGTACCAGGCAGTGGCTCTCATGGCTTCTGATCTTAACTGATTGAAAGTGTTATCATGTACATAATGCCCGGATGCGGTACCAGGCAGTGGCTCTCATGGCTTCTGATCTTAATTGATTGGAAGTGTTATCATGTACATTGCTTTGTCTTGGTATAAAAAGATGGGCTACAGCAAATATTCTGCTCAACACCACAGATTTGCTTGTCAGTTGTTTGACCTTAACCAGTTGAGCATGTCCCTTGGTGGCTGACGATATGTGCATCTCTGATCATGAGCAGAAGTAGTGGGGGAGCATCATAGCCATGTGTTGAAAGGAATTCTTTGGGGTTTGAATTATTCACCTTTGGAAACATGGGCGTTTTGCTCAACATCTTTAAGCAAACCTTATTCAGGGACCTTTTGAGCGGGATGGGCTACTCAACCTGAAGAAAATTCTAACTGGGCCCCACCTGCGAAGTCATGCGCTGCTGATCTTGATATGAGATCACCATGTCGTGCACATATGGTTGTGATGCATGTGCCTGGTGTACCCTTATCAGACGGGTAGTCATGATGGGTATAATGGGCTTCGTATATTTTACCCCAGTGTCACTTTGATGGCATGCACCGCTCTCTCACTCAATAATAATAATAATAAAGAATTCTTCACAGGGTTCTTGAAGCATGACTAGTAAACAAGGGTCACCTTAGTCTGCTGGCTGTGGACAGCTGACACTTTCCATCATACCCAGCTAAATAAGCTGCGAGTTTTCATATAATAATAATAATAATAATAATAATAATAATAATAATAATAATAATAAGGTTTTAGATAATTCACCTTTGGAAACATGGGTGTTTCGTTCAACATCCTTAAACAACCCTTATTGAGGGACCTTTTGAGCGGGATGGGCTACTCAACCCGAAGAAAATTCTAACTGGGCCCCACCGGCAAGGTCATGCTCTGTTTATCTTGATATGAGATCACCATGTCGCGCACATATGGTTGTGATGCATGTGCCTGGTGTACCCTTATCAGACGGGTAGTCATGATGGGTATACTGGGCTTCGTATATTTTACCCCAGTGTCACTCTGATGGCATGTACTGCTCTCTCACTCAATAATAATAAATAATAATGATTAATAATAATAATAATAATACAACGACTAATAATAATAATGATAGTAATAATAAGGTATAATAGATGTTGCAGATGTTGCAATACCAGGCGATTCGAATGTAAAATGTAAAGAAACAGAAAAGATGGAGAAATACCAGCCACTGCAGGACGAGATTGGAAAGTTATGGGGCATAAGGAAAGTAATGATGATACCGGTGGTAACTGGAGCATTAGGAGCAGTTTCCAAGGGCTTTGAAAAACATATTAAGAATACTGGAGCTGCTGTCAGGCTCGAAGTGATCCAGAAGACAGCATTGTTGGGTACAGCTCGCATTCTAAGGAGAGTATTGTCCCTTTGAGTCACAGGAGAAGGCACTACTTGAAACCTTTGGTAATTTGTTATTGCCTGCTTTCAAGTAAAGAATAATCGGTAATTAAGAACTATCCGAGGGAAACTTTCAAAATACAAAGACCTGGAAATAGAGGTAACTCGAATGTGGAATCTAAAAACAGAAACAATTCCTATCATAGTAGGCGCCTTAGGTATAATAAAAAAATATTCAGACAAATACATAACAAAAACACCAGGACTTACAAATATATATAACATACAGAAAATTGCACTACTGGGCACTGCACACATCCTACGCAAAACACTTTCAATACAGTAACCATAAGAGCATCACAGCAAACCACAGCACATACCCAAGGCACACAGAGCTGCGCTCGGTAGTGAAGTGAAAGCTCGTTATGAAAATAAAGCTACTGAATAATAATAATAATAATAATAATAATTTGGAGAAGAGGGAACTAACCGATTACATCGACCCCAGTGCGCAGCTGGTACTTATTTCATCGACTCCGAAAGGATGAAACGCGAAGTCGAACACGACGGAATTCGAGTGTAAACCCGGAAGAAAAACCGCTGAGTATTTCGTCCGGCGTGCTAACGGTTCTGCCAGCTCATACATATGGGCAGCACGTTTAGCGAAGGAGTGAAATAAAACATTATATATAAGGAAAGAAATGACGGGTCCTTGTATGGAGATAACCACTTAAAGCCAACCAAGGAACTCTACAAATATAGGATTATTCTGACTACCAAGGGCAAGTGCCTCCTCTCAAATGCATTCTCCAATGTACAGGTACATGCTAGCAGTAATCCGCTATATATTTTATAGTTACTTGATATATTCTGTTTCATTACAGGATTTGGCTGGTTGTAGTAGAAATACTGGGGTCGATTTAATCGATTATCCCTATTCACGAAGATGCTGGAGATGTGTGCATCGACTTACAGGTACATGTTCAGAGTAGTTACAATGGGCCTATGCTCATCACACTTCCCCATATTTCGGCGAATTTACCAGCGGGTAGCATCTCGATCTCGTCCCCCACTTCTACAAGTGGTACTTGATAAAATTATAATAATGCCTTCTAATTTAGGCACGAGTCCAGCTATTTTGAGGGAAAGAGTCTTAGTTGACCCCATAGACCCCAATATTTGATTAGTGCTTATTTTATCTACTCAGGAGGGATGAAAAATAAAGCTGACCTTGGTAGGAAAGAGCCAAAACAAATACGGCGAGGCATTTTTCCAATACTCTACATGTTCTGCCAATCCAAAGCCCTTTTGATAATAATTTCTAATCTAGGTACAAGGCCAGCAATTTTGAGGGGAGGGTTAGTCGATACTATCGACTTCTATAATTGACTGGAACTTTATTTTATAGACCGCGGAGGGATGAAAGGCAAAGCTAGCCTCGGCAGGATTTGAACCCATAGCGTAAATGCTAAAAAAAGAGAAAAAAAAAAAAAGAATACAGCAATGCATTTTGATTGATTCTTTAACAATTCTGCCAATCCACCACAGGGCCTGAAATTTATAGAGAGCGCTCTAAAAAGACGAAAGACGTTAAGTATTGCGTCCGGTGTGCTAAAGATTCTTCCAACTGATTGCCTTAACTGCCCTTGTAATACTGATTTCAAATTTTGTCACAAGGCCAGTAATTTTGAGTGAGTGGGTAAGTTGTTTACATCACCTCCAGTGTTCAACTGGTACTTATTTTATCCTGAAAGAATGAAATGAAAGACACAATCGACCTCAGCGAAACTTGAACTCAGAACGTGAAGACGGATGAAATGCTAAATATTTTGCCTGGCGTGTTGACAGTTCTGCCAGCTCGTCGCCTTAATCGCCCTTGTAATAATAATAATAATAATAATAATAATAATTTTTCCACAAGAGAAGCAATCTTGGGGAAGCAGATGTGTTCAACTGGTACTTATTTTATCGACCCCAAAAGGATTAAAGGTAAAGTCGACCTCGGCGGAATTATGTAATAATAATAATAATAATAACCACATCAATAGCCCTCTTCAAAGAGATACATACAAAAAAAATATTGTATGAAACTGCCCTGGGTGAACTCACTTTTATGAATGCACTGTATTATCTAGCGATATATATCCTTTGTCTACTGTTCTGATTACATTTGCTGTCCTTCTCAGAATTGCACATACCCATGCTTAAACATATATTGGCCTTGTTATAAAACAATATGTACAACATGCCACTAATTAGTTTTTCATAAATTAGTCATAGCTTCGATTTTTGCTAATTTATTTGACCAAGCGATAAATGTCTTCCCTTATAAGCTAATTTTGTATTTTATATCGCACGCGACTTTCACAGCTAAACGAAATGGAATAATTGAAAACAAGGTTTTTCTATTATCCCATTTGAATTCAGGATACCCTTTAGCTTTTAAACCGGCCATATTCAGCCCAAATATTATGTCTATTTTATGTTCAAAGTGACCAGATCTGGCCTCCCACACTTACCCTGCAATGTCATTTTAAAAATAAAACAATCACATCACCAAAATCTAGAAGCTATAAGATAATGCATGATTAACTCAAAACTGTGTATATAAATAAGTATTACATCTGAATTCTAAAGGGTTAAGCACTGACAGAGCTCACACTGTCTTGGTTGAAGAAGAAAACAATTGCTTGTTCTCTGTAGAAGCAAAATGATCAGTACTGAGTTTCGGATTACTATTTCGTAAATCTTGAATTCATATTCCCCACCAATATTGTTGTTGGTTTTGGACAGGCTGCTCAGTTCAAAATACCATAGTTCATCTGACTGTTGGAAGTATACACTAGTTTCACAGGAATATCACTTACTATTCAACAGCATTCTTTTCCAGAATAAAATTTACATTTTATACCATAGAACCCGAAACTACGTACTGCCTTAAGTAGCCTCCATTTATAACTGTGAATTCTACTCCAATCCATGACACTTAATTACAGTCAGGTGACAAGGAAATAAAGAATTAATGAACTTGGTCAGAGCACAGCTCGATACGATATCGTGTCGGTTAGCAATTAATCTCTGGATAACAGATAGCGAAAACTGAATTATATGTTTATGCACAACGAAAAAACTAATTATGAAAGATAAACTTACCTCTCCAATGGTCATTAAGAGAATGTGGAATCCGTGTTCTGGTTGAAGAACACGCAACAAAATACAAGAAAACTATGAAACAAGTTCGATAGATTTCTTTTATATTGTAACATCGACTGCCTTCATGGCAACGGTTTGGTGATAAAACTGCGACAGAAGACATGTCTTGAAAAAATATCAAGCGAGTAAAACCCCACCAGATCTGATAAAAGACTTAGCAATTAAGGATGTATTCCGACTAAGGCCTGAATCGATAATGATAATCTTTATATCGGTCCATTGTGTAATTGTTATCAGCTTCTGACCTTCTAAGAAGCGATGTCTTTATATATTTGTTTTAACATTATTCTGCATATGAAGAATTAATACCATGGTAGGTGAATTTTATCTCCAGATCATAAATGAGAGAAATTAACAGTGAAGATTCAGTGAAGTGAGAGTAGCAGAAAGTACATTGTGTTGTACATTAAGTTGTAAAATATGCGAGATTTAAAGATAATAGGTCTTGAGAAACGGTTTCAATTTTGTTATACATGTCGGTTAGGAAGGGAAAGAAAACAAGGAAAATTGGTACAGAAATAATTCGGGAGAAGTAAAAGGGCTGCTAGACATGGTGAGATAAAAAAAAAATTATAGAGGAATAAGAAATACGAGTTTGAGAGATAAAAAGATATAAAAAAAGAAAGAAAGAAAAAAGAATTGAAGTAAATAGAGAAGAAATGGGAAGAAGTGCGAAAGAAAGAGAATGGTAAAAGTAAATAAATGCAAATTAATCTAAATTATGATCTATGATTTTTTTTTTAAATAACTCCCTTGGCTTTGTGTGTAAAGTTGGTATCAACATTAGCATCTTATATGGAATTAGGTTAACTGCGATAATTATAATACTGGTTTCCTAATACAGCATGCTATTCTAAGTTGTGGCGTTCCTGCGTTTTTCAGCGGTAACTGTTCAATGATTTCTTCAAAAGACATGAATGAAACGTACACGATACTCAATTATGAAACCGGAGATTTGTAGAGAAGGGTTAATGGGAAGTTGTGGCATTCTTAACTTTTGAAATTATATTAGCGATTTATGTGAAACAGCTCCAAGTTGGGAATCGAACCCGGGTCGCAGATTTAGATTCACCGAAAACTTGTTCTATGAGTGTCTGTCATAAAAAAAAATGTCTGAACAGCTATAAATGATTTGATGCAGTTTGAATAGAAATGTCACTCTTGCTAGATGTAGTTTGTATGTAATCCAGTAACTTTCTGTACATAATCGTCGCATTAATCGTTGAGCTTATTTTCAACTTGGATTATGGTGATGTTTCAATTAAAATAAAATTATTAACAATAGTAACGTATATTCTATGTTGCTATTGTCTTTTATAACATTTTAGCATGAATGGTTAAAAAAAAAAAACTGGAAGACATATCATTGTTATGTTCCAAGTGAATGTTTACTCCAAATTTGATTTGTCTTCAAGTGGTTAATTATTTTCCCCGCAATTTGTTTTAATAAACGTGTATGTATTGTTCATGCAGATGGAGTGTGTGTGTGTATGCAACAGCTTGTGTATTTGTGTTTCTCATTGTAGATGTGAGACAGGTAGTAAGTGGTAATTAAATCGATGCCGACCAAATCTGATAGAGAATGTCCGGCTACCTGTTTGATGAGAAAATCAAAGAAAATTCTTGAGAAAGAATGAATGTAAGCGTGTATTCGCTGATGTGGTGAAATAAAACTGTTCAGTACAATGTAAGAAGAAAGTGTTGTCACGACTATTGCTACATCCGTTTCGCCTTGCTGACGGCGGTGGCTTCCTTGATTTGAGGAGGGAGAAGCCGTAGTAATGGGCAGAGGGGGACAGACTGGAACTGATGGTGATAGTAGTAATGATGGTAGCAGTGGTCGTAGTAGTGGTGAATACACTTTACGTACAGATTTCCCATAGTTTCTTTTTCTTTTTTAATAAGACACTTACCTTCGACCTCCCCTTCCACTCTCCACAACATCTCGTATTCAAGCACACACTTACAGGTCGTATACTATGAGTAATATGTTGTGTATACAAACATCAGAAAACATTATTGAATGAAATAGTTTTTTTCATTTCATCATTATTAACAAAGAAAGAAGAAAAAAAGAAACTTATTTATACAAAAAAAAAAGCAACTCTAACACATACGAACTTTCATAGAAATATGTTGTTCACTGCACACGTACACACACTCACAAAGATACACTCCAAAATCATGCTCTCTCTCTCTCTCTCTCTCTCTCTCTCTCTCTCTCTCACACACATAAGCGCACGAACATATATCTATGCAGAGTAGACATTCGATTACTAAATCACTTATGATGGGAAACTTAATAAGGACGACGTTTGTCTTAGAAATTCCAACAATATATTAAATTTGGAGTTCAGTTAAAAACAATCCTTTACATACGTACATACATACAAGCATACATACATACATACATACATACTATAAAGATATGTAAAACTTACCAAAAGTTTAGCACATAAATGCATATGCATACGCCTAGACATGAAAATATATACATAAAAATGCATCCATAAAACAAACATACAAATCTGCGCATACACTAACACCAAATACTGCACACACACGCGCGCGCGCGCACACACACACACACACACACACACACACACACACATATGCACAAATACCTAGATGATGTTGATAAAAGTTCCAATGAAGGAGCCTTGAATCTATGTTAGAGTCCAGCTCTTTCTCTATGGACAAATACAGAAATGAAACTGATTGATAACATACATACATCAATTCGGTGCAAACATAAAAGACTTGATATTGTTCTGTATAGAACAGGGAACAAAAGTCATGCACTATTGCAGAGATCAGTTGTCTAGTGGATGTGAATGTACAATCAACAGACCAGGAAAAAGGGAACATGTATGGCGAATTAATGCAGAACCTACAGCCCTTTTGTACTTATCATCATAGGTGCATTAGATTTTGTACCAATAAATTTGCACAGAAACCTTGAAATCCTCGGTTTCACGGAATGAGAGCAAAAGAAACTGACGCAGATTCTCCAAATCCAATCTATTAGTGACACAATGAAGACTTGTTAGACATTCCAAAGATTTTCTATCTGAGATTCTTTAGGCGAATAGACGCACGCCCTTGGATGTATGCATCGACAGTTCAACCAACACACCAACTCAACCACATATTTACAAACACCGAGAATTCTCTTCACTCAAAAGTCTTGTCGCTTTGTTAGCGACTGGGTTGAACTCTCACTTGAACTCTAAGAAAAATCATATATGTATATATGTTTATATGCACACACACACACACGAGTTCGCTTTGCAGCCACGTAGCTTTGGTTTCAGTCCCACTTTAGGCAGTATCTTTTACTGGGGCCCCAGGCAGACTAATACCCAATGAGTGAATTTGGTGGACAGAAACAGAGTGAAATACAGCAGTATATATATATATATATATATATATGTGTGTGTGTGTGTGTGTGTGTGTGTGTGTGTGTGTGTGTGCGTGTGTGTGTGTGTGTGCGTGCGCGCGCGCATGTATGTATGTGTGTGTACGTGTGTAAACATGCAACGGTTAATTGTTAGCTAATCCGACTGAATTTCGACCTGCCAACTGAAAGATCCACCGTTCGAATCACCACACCCGCACTATAATGGAGTGTAACAACTTTTAAATAAGGAGCATCCTACTGCAGGTTTTGTGTTGTCTTGCCCGAGATGGGTAGTTCTAATTCAACTAGGTATACATATTTAAGATATATGAAATAACCTGAATATTATCCGAATATTTATATGGTGAAAAAAAGTGAATGTTACTGGCCTTAGCCAATGATTTACCAAATACCAGAAAATAGATATTTTCATAGAGAAATTTTTTTTTATTCTCAAACGCGTGAGAATGCTAATAAATAGCGCGATCAGGATAAATTATCCATACATTGCAGAAAAATACGTTACCGGCCAGCCATGAGACTCGAACTCACATCCCTGTGATTACGCGTCAAGTGCTTTACTATTAAGCTAAACTGCCCAATAATTCGTTATTGGGCAGTTTAGCTTAATGGTAAAGCACTTGACGCGTAATCACAGGGATGTGAGTTCGAGTCTCATGGCTGGCCGGTAACGTATTTTTCTGCAATGTATGGATAATTTATCCTGATCGCGCTATTTATTAGCATTATCACGCGTTTGAGAATAAAAAAAATATCATTTCCCTATCTTTCAATGCATCTCAACGCTTCTAAAACAAACCTTGTTTGTTTACTTTCATCGTAAGATATTTTCATGTTGTCGATTGTTGGCCACTGAATGTGTGTGTGTATCCATCTACTTACCAATAGATACCATTTGTAAGAATTATAATTATAAAATCTAAATAAATCATAGTTTATTTCTGATGATGGGCCTTTGTGCCTGAAATATATAAATGTTACTTAACATTCTCCTTGTGCACTTCTAGAAGCTCTCCGTCTTCATTCTTTGTTATTTTACTTCTGTATTATAATGCTGTATTATAATGCTATGACGCTCTTATTTCATAATTTACTGAATTTTCTATCCATTCAAACGAAGGATAATAAAGCAGTGAAATCTGCCTAGCCGTAAACCACTGCAACACTGTATAATTAAAGTGTGCTTAATTAGCTCGCTATGCTATTTTAAGCGCTGACATAGGATTCAACAACGGCAGCGGTAAATTGTCATGCATTCTATAAAAATATGCCATTTTTTTTACACATCATCTTGTGATGCTCCTGGACACCTGATTAGTGCGGTCATTCGCTGTTTCGGGCCTTTCAACAAATAAATATCTCCATCCTGGTAACCGAACCAAAGTTGATCAAACCCCAACCAGTCTCCATTTAATACTACGCCAGATATTACTACTCTTTCCAGGTATCATAAATGATGTAGATGAACATGTGCAGCTTTCTTGATAAGAATGACGAATTGTTTTTTCTTTTTTTAATGAAACTGACGCGGTTAATATTCCTTTTTTTGCTGTTGCACGTTGTCAGATCAGGAAAACTATAGGCAGGGAGCTAATTCCAGAAGGGGAGGAAGAATTGAGCGTAAAAATTAATGCGAGGCCGGAGTTAGTGGTGGCCACAATATATATGAACGAGAGAAGAGACAAGTGATTCAAGTGTGTTTGAGTGATTGTGGAATGAGACCAGCCAGATCGGAAAGAGAAGTCATATTTTTATATTGGTAGAAACAGTAGAAGGAAGAGACACAACGTCTGTGTGCCAGATGTTGAAGAGTGTTTGTGCACGACTTTGGGGCAGGACGAGTGACTTCTGGCGAACCAGTAATGTAATAGGATTTACAGATTTCAAACAATGAATCTTTTAAAGTCCTACATATCTCATTGTTGTTGTTTATTGAAAGCTGTGTATTGTTTTAATTTGCTTGGATATAATATCCATTGTTTATTGCCAATTTTACTAGGATTTTGTTATTTTCGACTGGGGAAACATTAGATTTCCTTTGTTCACACATTTCATTTGTCACTTAAACAAACTCAATATGTTGAACTGATGCAAAACTATTCTAAAAGAATCATCACATTGATGTAGAGTAACAAATGTTTTTGAACATAATGTTGACACATAGCTCAGTTTTGTCTGTGCCGTTAAGAAGTTCGTACAAAAGTTATGTAGTTCTGGTTCAACCCCACAGCGTGGCACCTTGAGCAAAGGCTTTCTATCATAACCTCAGTGAAAACCTTGTAAGTGGAATTTGATAAACTGAAATTGTATAGAAGCCCGTAGGTTGGACTAAGGATTACAGTTAACCCAATGGATAGGATAACAATCCGTGCGCTTAACTCTCGAAACAGCTCAGTCCACCTGACTATAAATACATACCGAGTTTGATCATTCATGTTGGAAACAATAAAATCGAACTGAATTCCAGAGGGAGACAACAGTAAACAGTTTCTTGTAATGTACCAAGAAAGCTATTTGGTTCCACAAGGCAACAGAAATCACATTTGACTTGACGGTTCTATCAAATATATATATAAGGTCTCCAATGTCTGGTGAGAGGACAGTCTTCCATAAACCGATACTTATTGTCCCCCGACGATATTTGAACTTAGAATGTTGAGGGACGAAACTAAGTGCTGCACCGCATTTTTCTCAACGTCTTTCCAATTCGGGAATCTACGCCTTTGTCTTAAATTAACTAAGACTGATATTTATTTATAAATATTTCAAAGTCTACCAGCACTTTGTCGTTTCTTCTTTATTCTTATTAGAGATATTTCTCAAATGTCTGATGCATTTGCGTTTCCTCCTTTCAGGGTCGATAAAATAAGTATTAGTTGAGTATTGGGGTCGATGTGATCGACTTACTATCCCCTTAAATTTCTGGTCTGGTACCAAAATTTGAAACATTATTAAACAGCTTTGTTGGGTGGTGGATTGGTAGAATCGGTTGAGCACCGATCAAAAATGTTTTGTAGTATTCATTCCATCTCACTAAGTTCTGAGTTCAAAACCCGCGAGTTCAACTTTGCCTTTCATCCTTTCAAGACCGATAAAATAAAACACTAGATTCCATGGGCCGACTAAATGCCTACCTTCAACTTTGCTAGTTTTGTGCTGAAAATCATAAATCATTATTTAACAGCTTTGTGAAAGCGCGTGGCTTAGTGGTTAGTGTGTTCTGCTTACAACCATAAGGTCGTAGGTCCAGTTCGTTGTCTTTGAGTAAGACATTTCATTTCACGTTACTCCAGTTTACCTAGCTGTAAATAAGTACAGCCGGGCACTGATGCAGTTCTCTTTCTCCCCGACTGTCACATCCTGGATGTGCCACTGGATGAAAGGTGAGAGTATTGAGAAGGTGTCTTTGTCAGCCCACAACTACATAGGTAGCTAAAGCAATCAGTGGAAGCTACCAAGTCATACTTGCTTGCGAGGGATGGTTGGCTGTATTATTTAACTGGTTTAAATTTTAAAAATATTGCTTGAAGTTAAATAATCAAGGAATACTATTCATAAATATGAATGAAATGCATTATTTATACTAATGTATCCAAGAAGAAAACCAACAAAAATGTCGCCTAAGTAAGTTCATATATAACGCAAAGTGGATATTAGGTTCAAATTTTGGCACAAAGCCAGCAATTTCAGGGGTGGTGGTAAATCGATTACATCATCTTCAGCGTTCAACTGGTACTTATTTTAACGACCTAGAAATGATGGAAGGTAAAGTCGATCCCGGTGACATTTGAACTCAGAACGAGAAATCAGAAGAAATGCTGTAAAGGATTTTTTCTGCCACCTTGGACGAAAAGTAGACATTACAGGAAGTTTGTAGTCAACTTTTGATAAATGAAATATACTTAAAGCAACGCTTTAAAAACCAATATATTGGTAAGCTAACATTAATTTCTAAAAGAGCACAGGATTTAATGTTATGGAAAAGGATATTGTAGATTTAAGCGACCCAGTACTACATGGCCTTCTCAGATATAGTCAATACATACAAAGGCTATATAAGCAGACACCACCGACAATTCTTTAGGAACAGTTTCACAACTACTCCAACCTTGCGTCAATCACTTAGAAATCAGGCTTCCAAACAGCAAGCTTAAAGTAGCAGCTACCAAATCCGTTATCCCCCCATCTTGCATTTTCCTACAGCAATCACATATTAATATTAGCACATCCAGAAGGCGGCGAGCAGGCAGGATCGTTAACACGTCAGGAAAAATGCTTAGCGGCATTTAGTCCGTCTTTACGTTCTGAGTTCAAATTCCGCCGAGGTCGACTTTACCTTTCATCCTTTCAAGGCCGATAAAATAAGTACCAGTTGAGCACTGGGGTCGATGTAATCAACTTATCACCCCCACCCCGAAACTACTGGCCGTGTTCCAAAATTTGGAATCATTATTTCTAATTTAGTTTCTAATTTAGGCACAAGACTAGTAATTTTGAAAGAAAGAATTATCGATACCATCGACATCAGAACTTTATCGGTATTTTGATTTATCGACCACAGAAGTATGAAAGGCAGTTCGGTGGAATTTGAGGTTATCTTTACCTTTTATCCTTTGGGGGGTCGATAAAATAATATACTAATTAAATACTGTGGCCAATGGTCTCGAATATTCATTCTCTACATAAAATTGCTGTTTTTGTGCCTAAACCGGAAACCATTACTTCTGCAAGTTCCGGAGAGAACTTCCGCTATGTTTCGATATTATTATGACCTCACCAGCTAAGAATAAACTTTTTCTGAAGTAATGATGGCAATATCACAAAGTAAATGTGCAAAATTGTACATTAATTGGCGTTGAAAAATAGAATTGTTTTGAGAATAAATAGATTATTTAGAGACGCCGTCTACGTGAAAAACAAATTAAGTTAATGTTAACACACTTAATGTCATAAACGTAGTTACCTTAGAGCTGTCACTGATTACAGCAATAGATTGTCTACTCTTCAGAAACTTTTTTACAGTTAATTGGAGTGGGCTGTTTGAGAGT
>NC_142932.1:93389098-93391598 GCF_046866305.1 Octopus bimaculoides | reverse complement strand
GTTATTAACAAACTACAATTCAGTTTGTTTATTTAAATTTTTCTGCATTGAATCTAATATTTTCAGCAAGTCACATCACATTTAGGTTTTGCTCTGCACAGGCGCAGAAACATATGCATTTAATCAGTTTTCTATCCAAAATTATATATTTTTAAATAAATATCTTCGTAGATTTTATTGATAAAAATATATTGATATAAACAAATATAGAATTATATAAATGTACTCTGTTTTTTTTTTCAGAGACCGAGAAATTAAAATGGCTTCGAACGCAATAAATAAAATATTTTCTGGATCCTTCTACAATTTCACAAAATAAACAAAAACACCATATTATTAGATGACGTTTAAGTTGTTTCTTTGAAGTGGAAAGAAGGAAAAATTTCAATTATGTCTAGCTAAAAAGTATAATAACAAAATTTCTATTATTAGTTGTTTTTATTTTCTTTTTGCAAAGAACTGCAAATATTATAAACAATGAGAAATTTAACATTGACACAAGGACACAACTCCCAGAGGAAGGCTGTAGTCAATTAAATTGATCCCAGTAATTAACTGGTACTAGTCTTCTTCACCCCAGAAGAATAAAATAAAAAACCCTCCAAAACGGGGATTTAAATTCAGAGCTAATCTGAAGAAATAAAATACCGAAACATATTTTAAGACGCCTTTATGGACCACTAAGACAACATCCGTACAGTCGCTCGACCTACTACAAATAGCAGCCAAATCTTCAAAAAAATAAAGCGGATGATCCCGCCTAGAATGTTTTTGATCATAAGTCTGCTCAAATGGAGCTGATTCAGGGCTACACAGCAACTCAGATCACAGAATTTTAGGGAAGGGGTACTGTCAATTAAATCGACTCCAGCACTTGATTAGTAGTTATTTTCATTGATCCTTGCAGAAAAAAAGGTAATCCAAGCAGGATTAGATATGAATTCAGAATTTAAGAGGTTGTAACCAAATGTTGCTTGGAATTTTGATTGGCATTCAACCAATCGTTTCCGTCAGCGGTCCTCCTTTTTTTGATTTGCTGTTAAGACAGAGAAGAAAGGGCAACGCCATGACCCCTTAAATATTTTTAGGGTTTCCATGATTGAGAGGAATCACTTATCAGTGATCTTGAAGCTGGTGACATTGTTCAAATGCTTGGAATCAGTTTTGTATAATTTTATTGTTCCGCATACATATTGTATTAACAAAGTGTTTTGTAGCTACTCACTTTCTTTGTCTCTCTTAAAAAAGAAAAAAAGAAAAGGACAAGGACCTTGCAGAATATAGTCTTAGATTTTTTATATATGAATTAAGACGCAACGGCCACAGCAGGAGTCTATTTTCTTTGATTACAAGTTAGGTCGATCAAGGCTGCTCTGGGAAATTCCCCATACCCTCAATCTTTATCAAAATATTGGTTTCAAATTTTGGCACAAAGTCAGCAATTTCGAGGAAGGGGTTAAGTCGATTCCATGGACCACAGTGATCAACTGGTATTTATTTTATCGACCCCGAAAGGATGAAAAGCAAAGTAGACCTCGGCGGAATTCGAACTCAGAACGTAAAGACAGATGAAATGCTGCTAAGCATTTTGCCCGATGTATTAACGATCCTGCCAGCTCGTCGCCGTCATCTTTAGTAGAATATTCTGGGCTAATTATTAGAGCATCGGACAAAATGGCTTGCAGTATTCCGTTGCAGCTGCACCATTCTATGTTTCGAGTTAAAATCTCACGGAAATTGACTTTGCTTTTCATCATCCTGGAGTTAAAATAATTACCAGTGGAGAAATAGTTGATGAAACCAAAAACATTACCACCGAAATTTGTTGACATTCGCTTACATTAAAAATTATAATATTCAATGGAAATACTCTGTACAAAGGTCATGTTTCCAAAAGTGTTTGCTCTACTAAATACATTTATGAAAAGCCCCTAACTTAAGCTCCTCTCTTGTGTAATGTAATTATAATAGAAGGGCGTTGAGAGGCGAAATCGTTAGAGCGTTGGACAAAATACTTTGGGGGATATATCTGACATTGTGAATTCAAATCTCACTGGGATACAAATAGCTTTTCATTCTTCAAGTGCTGGATGAAATAATGTAAAAATCAAGAACTAGGGTCGATTAAATCGACATATCCATCCAAGAAACTACGTGGCCCAGTTCCAATATTACAAAAATCACAATAGCGCTTGAGCGGTTTTAATACACACACACACACACACACACACACACACACACACACACACACACACACACACACACATGTTGTTTCAAGGGCAACAGATTGTCAGAATCAGTAGAGCATCGGACCGAATTATATATTTCACACATATATTTCATACATATCTACTTACCTACTTGAGCAACATGTATGTATGTATGTATGTTTGTATGTATGTATATATGTACACACACACACACACACACACACACACACGCACACACACACACACACACACACAAACATATATACATATGTGTGTGTGTGTGTGTGTGT
>NC_142932.1:93372498-93377498 GCF_046866305.1 Octopus bimaculoides | reverse complement strand
GAGAGAGAGGATGGGAGAGAAACTGGGATGGAGAGAGAGAGAGGTAGGATGGGAGAAAGAGGGGGAAGAAAAGAGAGAAAGATGGCAGAAGAGAGTAATGAGAAGAGAAGAGAGAAAAGTGATGAGAAGATGAGGGAGAAATAGTTACGTCTTTCTTTCGCTTTTGCCAAACGCGATCATATATACTCATATATACACAAACAGAAATACTCACAAATACACACGCACACATACATACATATGTGCGGTGTATGAGTGGGTGTGTGATGAATTTTTCTTCTGTCATAATTTTGACACATTATACATTTAGAATTATATATATATTTATTCACACACACACGCACACGCCCGCCCCCCCCACTCATGCACACAAACATGCGTGTGTGTATGTACGTATGTGTATGTATCTGTTTGTATGTATGTATGTATGTATGCATATATATATATATATATATATATATATATATATAGGGGGGAGAATGTACGAAAAAGAACAACAACAGACGAGGACTGGTGGTATAAACAACAAAAGGATGTATTAGTTTGACGCTAGGGAATACGGAAAGTCTTTAACGTTTCGAGCTACGCTCTTCAACAGAAAGAATACGGAGAAAACAAGGAGAAAAACACGGAGAAAAAAATGAATAGTCACTGGTCAACGATCTCTCATGGCTTCTGTATACATATTGAAAAAATTGGAGTGAGCAAGAAGGAGTACGGTTGGAGATTTACTTTTTAATCACTACAATTGTTTCAAAACCAGAAAGGAGAAAGCTGATTCGAAGACTACAGATCCATCACCGTAACTGTAAAAATCTGTAAAACCTTACAGAAGTTTATCATTTATGTATATATGAGCACGTCTAGATATGCAAGTATAGATACGAGAAGACTTACATAAGGCAAATCATACAAATTTGCACGTATACATACATACATACATACATACATACATACATGCAATTAGCTGTCCAGCAGATGTTAACATAAAGCTGAAGATCAGTGAAAAAGAGAATACTTACGCTGAACTGTAGAGAAATCTGCAGTTACTCTATCCAGGTTCAAGTTTATACCTGTAATTATTGGGGCTCTGGGATATGTAACACACTACCTAAATACCAATCTCGAGAAATTAGGCTTCTCAAGACCAGAAAGGAGAAAGCTAATTCGAAGACTAGAGATCCAATCTGGGACTGCAAAAATCTGTAAAACTTTCCAGAAGTTTATCACTTAAATATATATGAGCATGTCTAGATATGCAACTATATGCATGAGAATACATAGATAAAGCAAAACATACAAATCTGCACATATGCATACATACAAACATACATGCATACATACATATACGCACACACATATGTATGTATGTATGCATGTATGCATGTATGTATTTATGTATCTCTCTCTCCCCCTCTCTCTCTCTGTATATATATATATATATATATATACATACATATATATATATATATATATATATATATATATATATATATATATATATATATATATATATATATATATATATATATATATATATATATATATATATATATTCATATCTATATGTATATATATATATCTGATACAGTGCGTTTTGGGAAATTTGCGTGAATGAATTTGAAAGCATATGTTTAATAAAACACATTTAGCCTAGCGTTGCAAATAGACCTTGTGTATTCGACAAGAGAGAGAGAGAGAGAAAGATAGAGCGAGAAAGAGAGAGAGAGAGAGAGAGAGAGAGAGATGGAGAGAGATGGAGTAGAGAGAGAGAGAGAGAGAGAGAGAGAGAGAGAAAGAGAGAGAGATAGAAAGAGAGATAGAGAGAGAGAGAGAGAGAGAGAGAGAGAGAGAGCATAATTAAGAGCCGTTTATAAAAATGCTGTAGACAAGCATTGGCTGTGTATATATACATTCTCTTGGCGACGCTTATGTATTAATTAAAATACTGACCATGTCTGTAATGAGTTTTAAATAAATTTACATGTTTAAGAAGCATAGATTTAGTCTCGCTGTATCTTTTTGGTTTTTAAATTAACGCGGTTCTCTGCAGAACGGATTGAAGAAATGTTCAAATAGTTACCTGTCAATTATAAGCTCACCAGGAAGACAGAAATAGATAGAAATATAGATTGCAAGAAAGAGAAAAAGAAAGAAAGAAAGTGTTTGTGTTGAGAGTGTGTTTGTGTGTGTGAAAGAGAGAGAAAAAGAGTAGAAAGAGATAGAAATAGATAGAAGTTAGATAGATAGATTGAGAGAGAGAGAGAGAGAGAGAGAGAGAGAGAGAGAGAGAGAGAGAGAGAGAGAGAGAGAGAGAGAGAGAGAGAGATAGCTTACAGCTACTTATCAAAAATGCACTGCTTGTGCTCATTTTCGTGACATTCGTTTTAGCAACGTATCAATTAAATAGAGTACCGAAAGAATGGATTTGTAGATAGGTTGCGAATAACTTTCCATGCCTGTCTTTAATAAACACATATTGATAAGCACGCACGCACACACACACACACACACACACACACACACACACACACATTTATTTAACCGACAGATATCTATAAATTTTTCGCTAACGAAATTTCACACTCAAGGCCTTGGTCATTCGAATGAGAACGGAAACCGGAACTACTAGGTTGCGAAGCATACTTCTCAGCGATATAGCGATATAGCCATACCAGTATCCAGGCGGAGGAGGAAGAATGACATATGAAGCAGTGAGGCAAAGAAAAAGGACATGCATTTTATAAAATACTTTGTTTAGAACGGAAGTATCTTGGTCAAAGATAACTATAATACAGGGAACAATTTTGAATATTTTCCGTTGAGTTTGTCGTTTCAATTGATTTAGACTAAAATTGGCATGCTAATTTCAAAACTACCGTTAGCTTTGTTCTATCATGTTCTACAGCTTACTATCTGAGTAAGTATAATTGTATTGTTTGTCTGTAGGTGATAGAGCTGGTCAGCTACTTTAGTATTTTATTGATAATTATAATCGAAGGAGTCACTCAAATCTTTACCTTCCCTTCTTATTCCCAATTACGGTGTGCCCTATACGACGTGTTTATTTTGTTGAGGACGGCCTAAAGTGATTAAATAAAGATTTGGCTACTATACTATACGACTGAAACGATCACGTAGAAGCTCTCTTGTTAGTACATCATAAAATTATTATCTGTTAACGTTGTTGAATCCTATAAAATAGTGAAGTGAATTTGATCATGCATTGAATGGCAGAATCGGTACGTCGAATGAATTTGTTTCCCTGTACTGTATCTAGTGCAAGGTAGTCCAACAGTACAAATTATGAGTATGATAGTTCATCATCATCATCATCATCATCATCATCATCATCGTCATCATCATCGTTGTCGTCGTCATTGTCATCATCTCCTCCTCTTTACCACTTTCTTACGTCTTCCTCTTCCTTAAATTTTTAAAACATCTCTAGAGGGAGATTTACCCTATTAATTACATGGATAATCTCAGATAACTGAACATATACAACTCACTATATTACATACACGAGACTCTAACGTATGTGTAGTTAGTATGCAGAACGCTCTCCTGAAGTTCCGCTATATTGCTAATAAATTATGTTGCCATGAGGTAGAACAAATCTGACGTTTCGGAGAATGAACTTTCGACATAGTAGTTAATAATGGCCGGCGTAAGTTCAAAAATATAACAGACATGGTATGTTAAACGACAGGAGCAAAAAGTAGATGAAAAGGTAATCATAGTGAACGAGGGATGGCAGGAGTCAGATGCAGGATTGATGGAGGAAATCTGTGAGAAGTGACTGGTGTATGAGACAGTGGGAGGAAAGCCAAAAGGCTACGTAAGCGGTTTAGTGTGAGTTAATGTATTCACAAAGTAACAATGCTTTCAACACACCGATGTTTTCAATACACGTGTATTTAATCAGATACACTTAGATGCATTATAAGCAGGTATGGATATATAAAGACGAGCGCGGAACCCGGATTGCGCCCGTAAAACAAGAAAATCAATCGGAAATAGTTTGGTCATTCTAATGTCAACAGGTAGTAAATATGTCAAAGGTGCGTGCATGTGTGTGTGTGTGCGTGCGTGGTGTGTGTGTAAGTGCGTGTATGTGTGTGTTTTCGTGCATGCGCATGCGTGTGCGTACGTGTGTGCTTGTGTGCGCATGTATGTCTGTGTGTATGTTCGTAGCAATTCAAGTTAAGTAGAAATTAATACAATTAGAAATTGATACAATTATGAATAAGCCCTGTATACAACTAGCCCTTAATAACTGATGATTGTTAATGCAGAACGTGAGATTGTTACGAGCAGTATGGAGGAACACTATGGGTAAACTATACAGTCAAATATCAATGTGTGTATTTTATTTCTCCATGATTTTTGCTTCTTCGTATTTTGATTTTCAAATGTAAACTGATGTTAATATACTATCAGTAAACATATAAACTGATGATAATTAATAAACCAAACCATTCAAAACACTGAGTACTTCACTTGTTATTAAAAACTAGACTGAGAGCTTGTTTCACGAATCGAGTTTAATGCCTGAACATCGCAGTAACGAGAAACTTGGATCGTGAGACAAACACTGAGTTTCAGTCTCAATAACCAATCCTCTACAACGCGTATTGAGCACTTCATTCTCGTTTGTCTGACACTAAGCAACATACATACATACACACATACATACATACATGCATACATACACACACACACTGCTGCTGCTGAGACCCCCCTTCGGTCATGACAGACCATGGGATTGAACCGAGAAAGTTACCCTCCCAGGCACAAGTCCGGGCAAGGTTGTTTATGGAAGACCAGCAGTCGCCCATGCACACCGGTCTCCCCACTCCACGCCTCCAGTGTCATCCAAGGGAAAGGCAAAGGGGCCGATACAGCTTGGCACCAGTGACGTCGCAACTTATTTCTACAGCTGAGTGAACTGGAGCAACGTGAAATAAAGTGTCTTGCTCAAGAACACAACACGCAGC
>NC_142932.1:93357498-93359998 GCF_046866305.1 Octopus bimaculoides | reverse complement strand
AACTGAAAACTAGAAATAGTGTAACTAAAAAAGACAGATGATTAGTTAAACGAAAAGATATAAGATGTATAAAAGAAAGAGGAAAGCTAAACAAAGATAAAAATACCTGGTTGGCTGGTTGGGTGGAAGGATGGCCGACAAAGAGTGTGAATGAAACAGACAAACAAGGCAGATAGAACTGTATATTATTTCATTTTGCACTCATTATATATACATATATGCAATGTATGCCTACAGGCATATATATATATATATATATATATATATATATATATATATATATATATATATATATATATACATACATACAAACACACACACACATATATATAAATATATGTGTGTGTGTGTGCACGATTGTCTGTGTATGTATATATATTTGTATATATATATGTATATATATATTTGTATATGTATATATATATATATATATATATATATATATATATATATATATATATATATATATATATGCACACACACATACACATAAACACACTCACACGTACATATATACATACATACAGATATGTGAATATATTTTTTTGTCTTCAATCTTCAAGAATTCTTTTGAATTGGGAGAAGGGGATTTCGTATTATATCATCCCGTCAATACGAATTTTTCTTTCTTTCTTCTTCTTCTTCTTCTTCTTCTTCTTCTTCTTCTTCTTCTTCTTCTTCTTCTTCTTCTTCTTCTTCTTCGTCAATCTAAAATTAGTCAACATTTGCAATAACACCGGCCTTAACAACAACAACAGCCACAACAGCAGCAGCTAGAACTACACTAGCAACTAAAATGACACCGCCGACAATAACAATATCATCAACAGCATCAACAACAACAACAACGTTATTATCCCCCACTTAAACAAAAACAAAAGAGATAACAAATAATGCATCAATATCGACCCCACCACCAAAAAAAACCCATTCCGTAACAACAGCATCAGAGGCGTCAATAAGAATTACAAGGCTATGTACAAATCGAGCCCTGAACAACAAAAATAACAACGAGTTCGAACAATATTAGACCGACTTATTTCCATCGTTGTTGTCATCGAATCGTCGCTGTCATCATCATCATCATCATCATCATCATCATCATCATCATCATCATCCTCATTGTCGTCATTGTCGTCGTCATGATCATCATCATCACCGCCTTGTTCGAACTTCATAACCATTCGGACATGCTGCGTTCACAAAAACAGTACACCCTCCACACACACACACACACACACACACGCACACACACACACACACACACACACACTTGCGCTCGCTCGCACGCACACACACACACACACACACACACACACACACACACACACACACACACACACACACACACACACACGCATTCATCTGTGAACGCATGTATACATATGTATGTAAATATGTAAGTTTCCTTTTTCTCGTAACAAAATCGTGAAGGAAAGGATCTTGTTTTGTTCATCATTCTATACACCCCACAAACCTAAAATCAGTCATATTTTGTTTCAGGTGGGTTGGTAGATGTCCGGTTACTCCATTAATAGTAAGTATGGAACCAAAAGCGTATTTTGATTCTTAGATTCGCAAATTCCTTATGAATGGTCCATGGAGGTTTTATTTCTCCTGTATTCTTCTAACCACATTGGTATCAAGATTACAGCTGATTTCTTCAATAGTGTATGTATATCTATGCATGTATATATTCTTTTATTCTTTTACTTGTTTCAATCATTTGACTGCGGCCATGCCGGGACATCGCTTTAAAAGATTTTTTAGTCAAAGAAATCGACCCCAGGACTTATTCTTTGTAAGCTCAGTATTTACACATACGTATATACACACGTGTAAACACACCAACATCGGTTTTCAAGCGATGATGGGGGTGGGGGAACAAACAAGGACACAAAGATACACACATATAAGTATATATATATATATATATATATATATATATATATATATATATATATATGTATATACGACGGGCTTCTTCCAGTTTCCGTCTACCAAATTCACTCACAAGGCTTATGTCGGCCCGAGGCTATAGTAGAAGACACTTACTCAAGGTGCCACGCGGTGGGACTGAACCCGAAACCATGT
Organism: Octopus bimaculoides; assembly: GCF_046866305.1. Taxonomy (NCBI): domain Eukaryota; kingdom Metazoa; phylum Mollusca; class Cephalopoda; order Octopoda; family Octopodidae; genus Octopus; species Octopus bimaculoides. Next base: position 93,357,904 of record NC_142932.1, on the reverse strand, counting down.
GGTTGGGAAGCAAGCTTCTTACCACGCAGCCACGCCTGCGCCTCTATGCTGAAGTTTACTAAATTCCTCTCATTAACAAAGACGATGCTACAGTAAAAGACAATTCCGAGTATGCCAGGCAGTAGAACCGAACCCTGAACAACGTGGCTGCAAAGCGAACTTCTGCACCACACGACCTTGCCTAGGCCTCATCGTAATTTAGAATTATATTCTCTAATCACTCTTTTCCAAAAATTGAGACATCTGTCGTTCATCATTGTTTGACAAGTCCTTGCTAACGAGATTTGGTTCTAATCGATAAAGCATGCATACCACTGATTCTCATATCTGATAGGACATCAGTGGACTTTGAATGAGATGAAGCAGACGACCAACTAACAGGCGGAATAAGTTCATTCAACGCTAT
>NC_142932.1:93347498-93349998 GCF_046866305.1 Octopus bimaculoides | reverse complement strand
GTGTGTGTGCATGTGTGTGCATGTGTGTGTATATGTGTGTATGCGTGTGTGTATATATATATGTGTGTGTGTGTGTATATGTGTGTATATATGTGTATGTAGCAGCAGAGTCAGCAGCCATGAATCTAAAACATCATTCATTAAAATTAATCAGTTCATCGGAAATGGACGTCATCAGCTTTTATATAAATACAAAGAAAAAAAAACAATAAATAAAAAAAAAAATGAATTATATAAAATGAAAAATAAAAATCTCAAAAGTTAAGGGATTATAAGGAAAGAAAAAAAATATATTCGTCACAACGAAAGTTTGTCTGGAATACTCTGAACCAAGCACCACGAGTTTCTTCAATTAATCAACAATTTATGAGCAGCTGAACAAGACACATTGGTTTCGAAAATGAGTGACAGTCATTCGTAAACGTCAGCATTAAACATAACATGAGTAGATTTATTATTGAAATTAGTTGCAACAAAAGTTAAAGGAAGACCGTATATATCTATACATACAGATAAACTCACACACTCACACATGCACATGTATATATATATATATATATATATATATATATATATATATATATATATATATATATATATATATATGTAAGCATACATATCGATTTCTTGGTGTCTCTCTAAATATCTATCTATCTATCTATCTATCTATCTATCTATCTATCTATCTATCTATCTATCTATCTATCTATCTATCTATACAGGGCGGGTTTCTGTCAGTTTCCATCTACCAAATCCACTCATAAGGCTTTGGTCGGCACCAGGTTATAGTAGAAGAGTATTTTTCCATTATGCACCGTTTTGGGTATTTATATCCTCAAACCTGGAATATCTCAGTAACTACTGGTCCAATTTACGCGAAACTTGTTTTATTCTGTTCGTATTCACATTTTAGAGGGCCTTTACTTTCAAAGTATTTTCTCATTATGCACCAGTTTGGCTGTGTAACATTGCAAGCAAGCAAGCAAGATTGAACTTCACTTTTAACAGCATATAGATAATAATATAAAGAAATAAATATTAGAAACATATATAAGAAAATGTAGACAAATAACAGAGAGCTTAGAGGTCATACACCGGATTATCAAACATTTCACTAATTATAGAATGTAGAGGTTGCAAGCAAATATAATGAGAATGTGTAAGCAGGAGGTCGATGACATAATATAACACATGACTCAAAAAATACTTAAAGATTTAAACAATATACTTAATTGGCTTAGAGAGTATGGATAGATAGAAGCTAAGAAGAATTATTCGAAGCCTACTAGGTAACTAACTGGTTTACAATAAGAAAATGTGTTTCTAATATAAGGTAAATATTACGCCATAAGTTCACTAGTCCTATTAAAGACATACCTGGAGATTTAAGTATTTCCCATAATTTAGCGCAAAAAAGGGTTCCCCACATAGCTATCATATGTATAGGGTAATGCATGTTTTATTTATATTCCAGCTAATTTGGAATTCATTTTTTTCTCTTTCAATTCCCAAATTTGTTTTCGCAAGTGATTGATTTTAGCCTTATTACGATTATTGAAAGAATAAGAATAATGATATAATTTCTGCTTAAATTTGAAAGAAGTGGAATCGGGTATATAGTCTAATGGTTAAGAGCGCGGGCTACTAACCCCACAATTGCAAATCCAATTCCAGAAAGTGCCTTGAATAATAATAATAATAATAATAATAATAATAATAATAATAATAATAATAATAATAATGATAATAATAATAATAATAACAACATCAGTGAAAAATACCTTAGGAATGAGAACCCAGGTTTGGGTTCAAAATCCTACCAGGACACCTGATGAAGGCTGGAAAGCAAATCAGCCGAAACGTTGTGGTAGCAGCAAACAAGATGACACATATCCGTCCAATGTAAATAATGTAAATAATGTACAGAATTCCTCATCTCAAAAATATAGAAAAGTTGAATCCATGCAGCTAAAAGTGTTCAGGTAAGTTATTACGTCACGTCTATGGACAATGTTTTTAGCGAGGAAAAATTATTTAGAGGGCATAGAAACTTGTTTTCACAATTACATAATTTAAGAGATTTATGGCCAATAGTGCTTCTAGTGTTATTCAAGAACTGCAAAGAGTGATAAATATTGTTAGATAGAATAGAATTATCCAAACTATCCGGGGTTACATAAGAGACGGTGCGTTTATCAGTAACAGCAATAGCATTACCGTTATAACTATGGAAGTTAGTCAAGTCACCATTAATAGCTACATATTCATTTAAACTAGAACCGAGGCGAATGTTATTCAGGTTGGTTGCATCATTATCAGTGTTAAGGTTAATTCCACCCCCGCTACTTCTGACACTACTGCTAGCATTAATACTGAAAATTATAGTTCTGTGACTGATATTGTATTCATATATTGGTCTATATATCATATATAAATATCTGTATGACGAGTTTCTTTCAGTTTCCGTCTACCAAATCCACCCACAAGGCTTTGGTCGGCT
>NC_142932.1:93334998-93344998 GCF_046866305.1 Octopus bimaculoides | reverse complement strand
ATGATTCACTTTTGCAAAGTCAAGGTATATTACATCTACATTTGAGTTGTTGAGTAACTGCCTCAACACCTAGTCATAGTGCTGTAGGAGCTGGGACAGGCAGCTCCTACCTGGTCAAAAGCCATGCTGGGTATCACTCAGCAAGTTGTTTTCTTCAAGGAATGCGATTAGTTTCCCTCTGACTATCCGTTCCATGACTTTGCTGATGTATGATGTCAGAGAGATAGGCTTATAGTTTTTGGCATCTGCTCTGCTTCCTCCTTTATAGATTGGGCATATTATTCCCTCCTTCAGTTTGCATGGCAGCTTGCCATTTGCAAGAAAGTTCTGGATCTGTAGTGGTTTCGCCAGGGAACTCTTACACGACTGAAGAGGATTGCTGGGAAACCATCAGGACCAGTGGTTGAGTTTGCGTCCGCTTCATCTATGGCTAGTTGTATATCTTCTTCGTTAATGTTGATGTAATCTACCGTAACTGCCTCGCTGGTCATAGGTGAGGCGGCAAAGAAATCCACTGGTTCGTTCACTTGTCCAACAGGGTGGTAAAGACACTTTTGAACTGGTCACTCAGTACCTCACTGATCCTAGTTAGACTATCTGTAAGGGAGCTATCCTTTAGGAAGAGGGGTCCTATTTTGCAGCCTACTGAGGCTGTTTCCAAATTTTGAAAATGACTTCTGATATTACGTTATTTCTAAATAGCCCATTGTAAGATTAGCAATGGTTGGGGCTACCCTGGTTCCCATTGCAATTCCAGATTTTCGGCGATAAACAGTGGTGTTAAACATAAAATGGTTGTTTTGGAGGATAAATTTATATATATATAATTTATGTATATATATATATATATATATATATATACATATATATCTCGGAGACCCCCTTCGGTCATGAATGACCATGGGATTGCACCTAGAAAGTTACCCTCCGAGGCACAAGTCCGGGCAAGGTTGTTTATGGAAGACCAGCAGTCACCCATGCATACCACCCTCCCCTCTCCACGCCACCAGTGTTATCCAAGGGAAAGGCAAAGGCCGATACAGTTTGGCACCAGTGACGTCGCAATTCATTTCTATAGCTGAGTGAACTGGAGCAACGTGAAATAAAGTGTCTTGCTCAAGAACACAACATGCAGCCCGGTCTGGGATTCGAACTCCCAACCTCACAGTCGTAAGTTCGACGCTCTAAACACTATATATATATATATATATATATATATATATATATATATATATATATATATATATATATATATATATATATATATATATATATATATATATATAGTGATAGTGGTGTCAATTATTATAAGATGTTATAAGGATAATAAGTGAGGCGACAGAAAATATTGTGAAACTTTTGAGAAACAAGAACTGATTACAAGTTATATGTTTAATATTTGGACATGTTACTATTTTTTTACAAAACATTCAATTTGTTTTACAACTGTATATTTCTACCTGTTCCTAGTAAAAAAATGTGTTACACTGCTGTGCAGCGTTCGAATATCTTTAAGGCTTATATTTCTGAAAGACTTAACACAAGTGCATTTTTCCATCTAAAGGAAAAATTATAAACTAATTTATCCAAAGAAAATAAACTAATTTAGAAAGTCTTAAGTAGACTTTTACTCGTTCCGGTTCATGAAGTATTTACATTTAAAAAAAAAAAGAAGATAATGAAATACAGAATACTATTGATAGAATATGGTAGAACACATAATTGAAACTTATTTTAGAATGGACATATAAAAATTATTAAGAACTAGAGACGGAAATTCTAGAAATTGCATCAGATTAAAAATGAAGATAAAGAAAAGGGGAGAACAACATTAATGAAAATTTGGTGAGTGAAGAAACTAGAGGAAGAATACTTAAGAAATGGAAGAAAATATGTGAAAAGATGAGTGAAGTTGAGAATAAGTTAGAAATCTATGAATGTAGAAGAAAGTAAAAGAGTAAGAGAAATAGGATGAGATGACGTTCAATAGAAGAAAAAATGCCAACAATAAAGTAATCCTAAATGGTTAGCGTCCAAAATGAGAGAGTAAGAAGGAATGGACACAATCAGATAGTGGAATTAAAGAGAAAAAAACGAAAACATCATGAAAACTAGTAAAATATAAATATAAGTATAAATACGAATATAAATATATTTGTAATATTGAAAATTAAGTAAAAAATATTATGAAAGATTAAAGGGTGGTTTATAAAAATATAATTTAAAAAATAATGATGGAAAATGATAAAGAATGAGGTGACAGAAAAAGAAACGCAAAACGAAAAAAAAAACCCCCAAAACAAATAGTGAAATTTTGTAAGTGGTAGAAAATATGAAAACGGGGGAAAAAAAACTGGATAAAAATTTGAGTAGGTAGTCTAGAATATAGAAAAAAGCAGGTGGAAAGCAAAAGAAAGAAATAATGTGATAGAAGACGACAGATAAGACTGAAAAATATCATTGAGAAACGAAAACGCTAAAAGAAAATGTATGTAGATAGGGAAAATAACAGAGATGTAATGTTAGGAAAACAGAAAATAAATTACTGAAACTAAGGAAAGAAAGCGACAAAAAACAAATTACTACTGAATGTGATTCTACATTTCTGCATCAACTGCCGTGTTACATTTACAGCTGTTACAGCTGCTGCTGTTACTTCTGCTGTTGTCGCTGTTGTGGCTATTCTTGTTCCATAATAAACACTCACTTATATCCACATGAATTTAGTTTCGCTGTAGCCTAGTTACTATTTTTTTTGTTGATGTTCTCTTCTGTACTTTATCCACTTGTCTACTCTTATCGAACAGACATATTAAAGGCATCCCACCCATGACCATCACATCTTGCTCGACAGATTTTTTTTACCAGAACTACATTAAACAATATTTTCTTTCTTGTTAAAGACAGCAGATTAAGATTTGAGGAAGATTTTGCCTTCCTTTTTGCATTACTGTATCTTTTAAAATCGTAAGGTGTAATAAAAGGGTAAAAAAACCTCCTTCGGTCATTAATGACCATGGGATTGCACCTAGAAAGTTCTTTTCCGAGGCACAAATCGGAGCAAGGTTGTTTATGGAAGACCAGCAGTCACCCATGCATACCAGCCTATCTTCTTCATGCTACCGATGTTATCCAAGGGAAAAGCAAAGGCCGATACAGCTTGGCATCAATAACGGTGTAACTCATTTCTATAGCTGAGTGAACTCGAGTAACGTGAAATAAAGTGTCTTGCTGAAGAACATAACATACAGCCTGGTCCGGGAATTGAACTCAGTATCTCATGATTGTGAGTTTGACGCTCTGACCACTGAGCCATGTGATATGAGTGAAACAAAACTGCACTTTTAGCAAAGTAGAGGGTCTTTCGTTGGCTCGTCAGTGTTCACTTTTCATTGGTGCCTGTATGTGTAGGGTTTGATAAGAGTGAAAAATGCTGTTATTTACATAAATTGACCATATCAGATTACCTGGGGGTAATGTTTATTTATCCGGATGTACGTCACTTGAGAGTTGGTAATTAGGGAAACTACTGTTTGGTCTTATGCGATAGATACTTGAACAAAGGAGAAATTATTTTAGGAATTATATCACCATTTGATAAAATTTTGATAAAGTAGTATCACAACTGTGGTTTAGTTTTTCTCAGGGAACTCGTAGGAAATGCTTCACTCATTCTAATTATGGCATTATTTGTTGCTATTCAAATTTGGTACTCCTTCGTAATGCTTAGATTACACTGGCAGCTAACTTTACATAAAATATAATGTTTCATGAATACTTTTGTTTATTCAAATATTATAGGGTCTTCTACATTTGAGTTTCCAGATACATTGGGATAAAGTTGTTGAATTGATTATGCCTCTGGATCTAAAGAAATGATTGTCCTGTGAACACCGTGTCTTCAAGCATTCTCTGTACTTCCCATCTGTTACAAAGCGCATTCGATAGGAATTTTCCATAAAGTGAGGATGATTCTACACTTAAATTTATGCTGTCGGACTAGTTCATGTACTGTAAAGCATTATGGTGGACAATTTGAAAGTCTGTATTATCCAAGCAACTATAGCTGCCATACACGCAATTTTTGTTGAAAAATCTTGTGGTAGTGGTGTTATGGGGAAATATTTGCATATCAGTGGTACGAGGAATTTTTGCTTTCACTATATGCAAAATAACACACACACACGCACACACACACACACACACACGCACACACACACACGCACACACACACACACACACACACACACACACAAACACACACACACACACACACACACACACACACATAGCCATAGCACATGCTACTTGTTGAATAGCACATGTGCATTCTCAGTCATTAAATATTTCGTTTAGCTGAACTAAAATTGTAGTGCCCAGACTCATTGGCCTCGATCGTCTATGGTGATGGCTCCTCGCTGCTCGACGATGAAGATTCAGTTGTTTGATTTGTTTGATCAATTGAATTACTTACTTTTGAACTAAAGTATACACGACTGAGTTTTTCACAAGCATGTGCTTCCTTAACGTCATTATTAGGCAAAATCCTCGCAATATAAGGTGTGACGAGTCTGTACTTCTTGAATTATAAGTCCAATCAACTCGACAGGATTCTGTAGAGTTTCAGTCCACCTAATTTTACTGACAAGCAACACGAAGCTATAGAAAATTTTTGCCAAAGATGTTACACTACACACTAATATATACGTTATATATACATATGTATGTATGTATGTATGTATGTATGTATGTATATGTATGCATGTGTGTATGTATGCACGCATGTATCTTGTCTTCTGTAAATCGAGTCTACGATCCTAATTCATTATGGCCACGTGTACCACTTTTATTAAATCTTCTAAGTAAGCTCTAATTCATTTTATAACTCACAAGCATAGAAAACTGAATTAAAACCAGAACTATCTTAAATATGTGAAACAAAGTAATCGAGTTCAGCCAATACCAGCTGACATTTTAATGAGAAAACGAGAAGCATATTTTAAATAACTGGAATTACTTTAATCAGGAGCCAATCAGATATTCTAATAATTTCATCACTTTATTGCAGGATCACAACTGACGGTGTCAACTAAAATTCACACACACACACACACACACGCACACACACACACAAATACGTCTGCTATTTGATTCCTTACGTAACCGAGGAAATATGTTGCAGAAAAATTATTAGTGTCACTGTAATAGATTAAAACAATGATTGCATTTAGTAGTCCATTAACCGAAACCTGTGAAAGAGTGACAAAAATGGAGGAATAAATTCATTTGCAAGAAATAAGAAATCACACGACAGAATGTGTGAAATTGTAAGAAGCTAATGAGAGTACTTTTGAATAGTCGCAAGACAGATCTATTAGAAATAGGAGTTAAGTCTCACTGGAATCACTCCCTATAATCATAAATAAAGAAGAATATATTAGACAATTTAATCATTCATATACAAAAAGATGGGATGATCAAGATTAGGACGCCATTGCCCATGTCACTACGATTAGGGATGTATACTGGAGTTTATACAGAAACAGTCCTGATTGATGGAAAGCTTTTAGCTGTGATAATTCCATCTATTTAAGTTATATCATATACTACATTATCTTAAGTGATGATTGGATGTGATTCAAGGGATATTTTGTTGCTATATCCTGTTGAGAGAATGAATTTGTTGCAGTACTTCGTTGGCTTGATTGCGGTGCGGGATTGAGTGGCAATGGGTGCATCAAACAATGTTTCTGTGCGTAGCAGTTGCTCCGCGTCAGATAATGAAATATTAATAAACCTATCAAGACATCAGTTTCTGTCGCTGACAGAAATCTTGAGATTATTCATGGATGTGAAAATATGAAGTTGAACATTTCATCAAATGTTTAACAAATATAAAAGAAGAAACAAAATTTCGATGAATAAATAAATATCTAAATAAATAAAACAACCAAATAATTATAATCATCTAATATGTGTGTATGTATATATTCATGCGTATAATATATATATATATATATATATATATATATATATATATATATATATATATATATATATATATATATATATATATATATATATATATATATATACACACATATATATATATACATATATATATATATATATATATATATATATATATATATATATATATATATATATATATATATGTATGCACATACATGCGCGCGTGTTTGTGTATGTCAATTTGTTTATTGGTTTATCTATATTGGTTTTTTACTACCTGACTGTCAGTTTATGTCACTGATTCTGGATATTTGTGAAGCCTGCGTTTCTCTGTTTGTCTCTTCGATCTATCAACTACTTTAAAAAATTCTTATAATTTATTCAAAACTTAATGGAAGAGAATGGATGACAACTGTTATTTGTTTTTACACCTCTGCACATAAAGAAAGAGTTTCAAGTTCAGAATGTGTTTGTTCACTATATAGTTTTCGTTCACCAGTTTCTTTAGGAACTTGTGTGTGTTTTGTGATATGTTGATAGCAGTAGATGAAGAAACCGTGGCTGACTTCATTGGTAGTTAAAACTGTGTTTGTGGAATCCGTTGTTGTTGCTGAAGTGGCAATATATCATCTATGTCAGGCGGTGAGCTGGCAGATTCGTTAGCACTCCAGACAAAATACTTAGCAGCATTTCCTTCGTCTTGATGTTCTGAGTTCAAATTCCGCCGAGGTCGACTTTGCCTTACATCCTTTTGGGATAGAGGAAATAAGTACCAGTTGAGCACTGGGGTCGATATAATCGAACTTCCTGGCTTTATGTCAAAATTTGAAGCCAATATATCTATGTGAGGTTCATGAGTAGAGGAGTTGAGTGTATTGGTTGGAATTAATTTATTGCGAGCAGTGCTGAATTAACCATTAAGCAAAATAAGCACGTATTTAGGGCATCAAAGGAAAAGGAAACGTTATAGAAATGTGAAAAGGTTTACGGCACAAAAGAAATCACTTTAAATTTGCTAAAATAATATTCGAAGTTGTTTATATGATTGGAAATATAATTTCAAAGTGTTTATGGTGTCATAGTGAGGTTTAGATCAAAGATTTTTCAAAAGGAAAAAAAAAAAGTTGGAGAAAGTGGAAGCATACAAAAATAAAAGTTATTTTCTACCTTACAATTAATTTCACTTTGAAAAATAAAATAAAAAGCATTTTATAGTTTATTTTCATTTATATATTGAATTACATATATACGGGTGCACCAAAATCGTTTAAGTGCTTAGGGCCCCTATAGGTCTTAATCTGCCCCTGGTTGTGAGGGAGAAATATGTGTGTATGTGTGTGTGTGTGTGTGTGTGTGTGTTAGTGTTATGAAAATGAGTATTATAAATTTTGATAGATCTGTGTGATATTGCTTCATTTGAGTTTGTTGGGTTTTAGAATTATCATGAGTTTGTCCAGAGTCCAGATTTCATAGTATTAAATAATGGTTTTACTAAGTAGTTTAGGTGTATGTTTATAATTTTATCTGGCTTTAAGAATATTGAGTGAGTTTTAAGATTTTCATGTTGGTTTTCTAGTGTCCAAAGTGTTTGAAATTGCAATCGGGTTGGAAGATGCATATTTTACGTTTTGTAGTCTTGCCCACTTCGTGTGTGTAAGGTAAATGATATTTTCAAAAAGTTTAATAATACATTTACTTGCTGTTGGTCTGTAGGGAAGTACTTTGAAACTGTAATTGTGATATGAGGTGTAATGTGGCAGTGGTTGTTGCCGATACTCTTAATGCACAATGTGTGGCGTTTTACTGTTTGTTCTGTGGTTCATGTTGAATACAAATAATTACTAGTTTACTGTTTGCTTTATGGTTCATTTTCTGTGATATTTTCTATAGCTGTTTGATATCGACTTTTATTTCTGTTGTGTAGGGTTTGTGCATTGTGTTTGAAACTGCCTTTTGTTTTTATAAGATTAGTTCGATCTGTAATTGGGTTTATAATCTTTTGCTACTCTGTGGATATTGTTTTGTATTTTGTTTTTGGATTTGTCTGTATATATTCTGTTCAATGTATATCATGGAGACATGTGTTGGTCATTGTGGTTTGTTGAAATCTGTGAAACTTAGTTCTGTTTCCTTGGGGAATTGGCTCCTGTAGGCATCTTTTGGAGTTAGTAAAAATGAGCTTTTATTTTGTTTCCTGATGGGTGAATGCTTTGTGATGATGAGTGGAAGGAAGTCAGAGCAGTGTTAAAGTATTGGTTGTCCTAAGACTGGAGTAGAGGGTGATGCATAGTGTTGTTGTTAGCTTCGAATGTACCTGGGTATATTATTATGGGTTGTTTTAGGATAGAGATGGAGTTTAGTTGTAATGATAATGTGTCGAAACTTGTGTTATCTGTATTAGTTTTGTAGCAGGATGTGTTGTGCATATTGAATCTTTCTCTTGTGATGATGCTTGTGAGAATGTTATGGTTGATGTATTTGAGGTGTGTGAGTTGCTTTGACTGTTAGTGATATTGTCGGCAGAATATATATATATATGCATGTATGGTTGTGTGTATATATGTATATATATATATATATATATATATATATATATATATATATATATATATATATATATGTATCTCTCTCTTTCTCTCTTGTATAATCTCTCCATTATATTATATATATAGAGAGAGAGTTAATGTGTTGTTGAATTTCAAATTGAATGCTTATATAACTATTGAATTGTCGGGATCCATTTAGGAATGTCTGTTGCTTGTTGTACTTTTGAACTAGATGCATGATTTAATGTATGTTAAGAGGCTTTCTCTGTACTGTGGATTAAACTGCACAGTTTTATCATTAATGTTTTACAACAGCAGCTACAAAATCCACTGTCACTTTTCAGAGAAGATTAAATAACTAACAATCACACTCGGTAAGATAAACATACCATTCTGACAAAAGACAGAAATGTTGCAAGTTGCATACATCTCTACAGCATTCACAGCACATACAGGAGGTATAGTAAAGGAAACAAAACGCTGTAACAACATCCAGCACTCACTACTATCACCTTCAGCTAGCGTATAAACAATATCTTGGGGTCATGATGAACCGTAGAAATGATGGACCTGGTAAGAACCGAATCTCTCTGTAGTGGATCACAATAAATTACAACGTACCCAAAACACTGCACTTCATAGAAACGCGTGCTGCACTCATTTACACTTTATACACCAAAATCAAAATACTGAAACCGAAAACCATTTGAATAGCGAGGGACGTAGTTCATTATTGCAGAAATTTTTAGCCCTCATAATCAATTCTACTGCATACAAAATAGTCACTCCCCCAAATACTTAATTGCATCTGCATCACCCCAGAATACTGCAGGTGGTGGCGATAGATGTCGATCTTTCGGTAAGGAGGACTCAGTTGTTCGATTAACTGAATTACCTGCTCCTGAATTAACATGTTAGTGGCTAAGCATTTGATAGACACATGCGCCCTCAAAGTAATTTTCAGCTAGTATATGCGTGACACAGCATATGAAGAAGTTGTACATTTCCTTTGACGTGCTTCTATACAACTTCCTTTTTCATCTCCTACATGTCAGCCTGTGTATCTACAAAATAAAACTCACCCCAAGATGCAGTGGAATCAAATCCGGGACTCCGTGGTAACGAAACGAACTTCTTAACAGTCCGGCCGTACTTCCTACATAACTAATTTAAAAGTACTATCTCTCCTTCTCTGCTCAAACAAACATATACAAACTAGAAATTACTAAAACTGTTATATCTTTTATCTTTTACTTGTTTCAGTCATTAGACTGCGGCCATGCTGGGGCATCACCTTGAAGTACTTTTAGTTCAATGAATCAAACCCCAATATTTATTTTTTCTTAAGCCTAGTACTTATCCTATCGGGCACTTTTGCCGAACAGTTAAGTTACGAGGACATAAACATACCCACACTGGTTGTCAAGCGGTGATGGGAGAGAAACACAGATACAAAGTCACACACATGTGTATATATATAC
>NC_142932.1:93284998-93332498 GCF_046866305.1 Octopus bimaculoides | reverse complement strand
CTTGCTATCTATAATACCGGAAGCTTCTTGTATTTCAGATAGATAGATAGACAGGTAGATACATACATACACACACACACACACACACACACACACACACACATATATATATATGAATGTATGCATGTATGTATATCGTGTGAGAGTGCATGGGTCAGCTATGGAGAGAAAGAGTGAGGCAAGAGAGAAAGAAATAGATCTGAGCTCACGACAAATACTTTATCGACCCCAGAAAATCTAATGGCTAAGTTAGCCTCAATGAGATTTGAACTCAGAGCAATGCAGAGAGCCAGAACGAATACCGCAATGTATCCAATATTCAAATGATTGCGAAGTATGTGACTAAATGAATCTCTAATCTAGCTTACATGCCTCAATTCTATGGTTGAAATAGAACATTATACTGCGCAATGAGGGTAAACATGAGCCTTTGGAAGAGAGACTATGTATGTGTGTATGCGCGTGTATAGATATAAGAATGCATATTACTTTCTTTCTTCCACCTCTCTCTCTATATATATGCATGAGTGTGTGTGTGTGTGTGTATGCGTGTGAGTAGAATATTAAAGAATTGGACTATTAATGAAGTTAGTGACGTAAAAAATGCCTTTGGTTTATTAATATTCTTAAATCTCATTAAAAAGCAGATCAAGGCAATGTGGAATCAAAACGACTAGATTTTAAAGTCTTCATGTGAGTCTTCATTCGTCTCGTGGTTTTCAAGTTTTACTTAAGGGGTCAGAAACATTAATGAAGCTCTCAGTATTTATGGTTGTCGCCAAATTTTAGCTTGCTAACTAACATTCGGAAGGAAGTAAAAGAACACGGCAGCGTTGTTAACTGCAACGTGCAATGTCGGTGGGCAATTCGCGCTAAAAATGATTAAAGGAGGGAGCTTTATGTGGTCATTTGTGCTGTTAGTAAAATAGTAGCCGAATGACGCCTATTATATCACACAGTATTGTCGCAAAAAAAAAACAAAAAAACGAAGGGCACATTGTATATTGTAGTTCTAGATATACTATATCTTAATAAAACAAGGGATAGTCGTGGCTGGATTGCCTTTAATCATAGATCTATTCAGTAAAGCCTGACTTGAGGTCAAACAACAACATTAGTAATCTTTTCTACTAAAGGCATATGACCTGAAATTTTGGGGGTGAGGGTACCAGTCAATTACATCGACCCCAGTGTTTCACTTGTACTTAATTTATCGAGTTCGAAAGGATAAAAGGCAATGTGGACCTCGGTGGAATTTGAACTCAGAACATAGCGGCAGACAAAATACCGCTAAACATTTCGCTTGGCGTGCTAACGATTCTGCCAGTTCGCCGCCTCAATAACAACATTAATAATAGCAAGAATAACAACAACAACAACAACAACGACACCGACAACAGAAGTATATGTCAGTGAGGGAAGTTCTACGTGTGAGATTCCACGGAGTGGTCATATATGGAGTATTTGGTTCTTTCAAAGAGTCCAATTAAAACTAATATTTCGTAAAATACTAGCAGATGAGTAAATCTGCAGTCTAGCAATTGCATGTTCATTATTACCTCCGCCAAGGAAAGAGGTTATGTTTTCATCGGCGTTGATTTGTCCGTCTGTCCGTCTGTGTGTAAAATGACTAAAAATGTTGTGAACGGTCCTTGATGAAACTTGTAGGAAAAGTTGGTAATGACACAAGGAACAAATGATTAAATTTTGGTAGTGATCCGGGAATTTTTATGGATTCTTGAAGGATTTTTTTCTTTGTTATATTTACTTTACATGAAGTATTACAATGTTACATTCTTTGATTATCTCCCTTGAAAACACGTTCATCGTTTCAACGTAACCTATGGTGGCGTTGCTGTTTCTAAAGTCTATTTTTGTTTCTCTATTAGTAATTTTACTCGCGTTTTGTGTATATCACACAAGTTTTAGATAATTATTGTTTCTTTTTAGTTGTGTGGTGAAACTAGCTTGCTGTTGTTATTGATGTATTATAACTGCTTCAGATGATTCCTGTTTTTAAAGCTTAAAAAAAAAAAATCATATGGAGGTTATGTTTTTGCCGGTGTTGGTTTGGGGAAATTGGGCGATTTTCAGCATGCGTGTATATGGGTGGAAACGAGCTGTTTGGCAGAGGTCTGCGCTCTCCGAGTGCTTTTCTAGTTTATTATATTTTGAAGGCGGCGAGCTGGCAGGAACGTTAGCACGCCGGGCAAAATGCGTAGCAGTATTTCGTCTGTCTTTACGTTCTGAGTTCAAATTCCGCTGAGATCAACTTTGCCTTTGATCCTTTCGGAGGTCGATAAATTAAATACCAGTTACGTACTGGGGTCGATCTAATCGATTGACCCCTTGCCCCAAAATTTCGGGCCTTGTGCCTAGAGTAGAAAAGATTATATTTTGGATCATTGCCTTTTGAGTTACTGTCTGATTTTGCGACACACAGGTATAGCGGTATTGGAGGATATTGATTGGTTAAAACTAGCAAAAATATCAATCTTGGATCTATTTTAAAACGGGGGCACCAGTATTTTCTTAACGAAACACTAACGAAACACTTTGAAACTTGGGACACTGGTAGAATGTGTCATATAAAACATCTTTTACTCTTAGTCTTCTTAACAAAAAAATGTACATCGCAAGTTATTCCATGTTAAAGTTGTCGTATTTCTGTAATTTCAACCAATCACTGACGTCTATTCAGCTGAATAGAGTTACTGCTGGGCGGTCATAAAAATGTTATTCCCTGTGACATATTATCCGGTTTAATCGTAATTTATACGCATATATTATTTATATAATAAATTACGCTGTGCGTATCTGTGTGTGTAACAATTTTAGAGTTCGGATTCTAGAGTTAGGGTTAGTTTTAGGGTTAGGGTTAGGGTTACGGTTACGGTTAACAGTCTAGTTAGGGTTAGGGTTAGGGTTAGGGGATTAATACGATATACACCGTTACAGCGCTAACTGTTTTCAACTGAATAGACGTCAGTGATTAGTAGAAATTATCGAAATAAGACAATTTTTTACATGAAATAAATTCGAATACAAAAATTTTTTTCTGTTCTATAACACAAAATAGATAAGTATACGAAGTTTGAAAGTCTTTCGGTACCAAAAACACTACATAAAACATAAATGAAAACTGGTGCCCCCGTTTTAAAATAGATCCTCAATCTTTATAAAATCGTAACATTTTTATCGGAAATTTTTGAAAAAAAAATAAAGCGGTAATTTGGCAGAGTTATTTGCAGGTTGGACAAAAATGCTTAGTGGCATTTCTTCAAGATTTGGCTTTCGGGGTCGATAAATTAAGTACCATATCAATTGAGCATTGGGATCGATATAATCAATTTGCCCCTTCCCCTAAAATGACTAGTCTTGTGCGAAAATATGAAATTAATTTCTGTGAAAATTTACTGAAATTTTCGTGAGTAGCATGGAAAACCACATCATTATTAAAAAAGTTTAACAAAATCGGACATAGTGAACGAAAAGGCAAAGATCCCTTATTTTCCATATTATTTGAAGAAAACGAACTCTAATTGGGAATTGTAAAAGAAAGTGAAGTCTAGTTTTATGTTTCGTTGTTAGCTTTCTGCTAGTGTTCAAGTCTCGTTGGTGAAGAACAGAATTGTTTGCAATGTATGATTTGAAAACTAGTAATATTTTAATTCTATCACTGACCAAACAATTCCAACTAAAATAGAGTCTGCGTGCTGCTTCCCATAGTAATTGGCAACTTAGTTTAAAAACTTTCTACTATCTGTCATGACACATTCAGGATAACGAAAAAGTGTAACAGAAACAAAAAACAACAACAAAAAAAGCTAATTTTAATTTTGATGTAAAAAATGTTAACAGTAAAAACGAAGAAAACAAAAACTGATTTTTCTTTTCTCCCACAAATTTTCCACATCAGAAACTAAACGAAACCTGCTGTTTAAACACTGACACAAAACTTACATACTTTCACACTTTAAATAATTAGGGGAAAAAAAGAATATATATATATATATATATATATATGTACACACAACAGTAATATAAAGAATATTTATCACTTCAATCTTGTCGATTGTGTAGCACAACCTGTTTCATGTTTTCAATGGGAATTTACAAACTCTAACTCTGGTTTTTGAAATCAGTAACTTTGTTGTCACTTTCCTAGAAACCCAACATGTACAAATGGCATTTTCATTTCGTACCGACTTGTTTCTGTTTGTTTGTCTCTTTCTGTGTGTTGTTGTTGTTGTTGTTGTTGTTGTTGTTGTTGTTCTTCTTCTTCTTCTTCTTCTTCTTCTTCTTCTTCTTCTTCTTCTTCTTCTTCTTCTTCTTCTTCTTCTTCTTCTTCTTCTTCTTCTTCTTCTTCTTCTTCTTCTTCTTCTTCTTCTTCTTCTTCTTCTTCTTCTTCTTCTTCTTCTTCTTCCAAGACAAGATTCAATTAATTTTGTTCACACATTTATCCATACGCATATACTTGCTTCAACATACACTAGGTCATACAGAAATCTCATTCACTACAAGCATACACATATTTGTGCATAATATACGCCTGTGCATACATTTACACATATATGTTAAACATACACATTCAGGCGGTGAATTGACAGACCCATTAGCACGCTGGAAAATACTTAGCAGCATTTCACTCTGAGCTGAAATTGTGCCGGAGTCGCTATAATAAGTACTAGTCAAATACTAAGGTAGATGTAATCGACTTCCAACTTTCCTAAAAATCTGCTGGCCCTGGGCCAAAATTTGACGCCATATTAAGCATATACATTTATTACATTTATTGCATATCCACATACACATTCGCACATAGAAACATATCTGTAGAGTGTTAAACATTTTCGGTATGCAAATTAGGGACTCCTTCATAGAGTAACTGCATTTGTTGCGTATATAAACAGTTTGGCTGATTGCTTCTCTGGAGGCTTTCAGAATGATGTGGACGCCTCTGATGAGAACCCAATAAGGCTCGAAAATCGATTAAGGTCCATCAATTTCTTTTTCAGTCTGCGGAGAAATGGTTAAAGTTTACCCTGTTTATAATCTTATCATATGTTACATACATTCATGTATAAGCACCCTCACGAACCAACGATACAGAATATACATCATTACTGAACCCGCAAAAAATAACGGCCAAATTCTCACTCAAATCCCACACTAAGGTCAAGATACACACACGTAAAATAATGAAATGGTCAGTCAAAATACCTTTGATCATAAATTCATCTTTCGCAAATGGTTGACAATTGACGGAACAACAAAAACAAGAACAATAATAGTAAGACTAGTAGCAGCAACAACAACAAAAAAAAAACCCAACTGATACGCATTAAAGAATATTTGTAATTCTTATTTACGCAACAGATTGTAGGTTTAACAATTCTCTTAGATTTACATATCTATTTCGGATATTAAATTACAAACCAAATATTTCATGTAAAGACCTTCAAAGTAAAATGTAATTAAAAAAAGGAATAAAAGAAGGCATAAGTTATTAATGAAAAATACTGTGAGAAGCTGAACTTGTGACTTTCCTTTCACTGTATTCTCTGATTTGTTTTTTATGTTAACCCATTAATGCATTTACTTCTCAATTTCTGTTCCGTGATATGTTCAATATTGGGCTATTCTTGCACGGTCCCGGTTCAAGCAAACCAGAAAGGAACAGTATGTGAGGATCTTCCACGACCGTTCACCCACCTCAGTATATCCATACTAAGAATCTGCGAGAGGGAGAGGGAGAAAGAGACAGAGAGAGGGGAGAAAGAAAAGAGGAAAGAGGGATGGAGAGAGGGGAGGAAGAAGAGTCGACATTAATACTTCACTGGTATTTTACCAATTCCGTAAGGATGTAAGGCACTCGGAACGCATAATGCCAGAACAGATACTTCAAGGTAGTCTATCTGACACTCAATTGATTTATCTAATGCGCCACCTATCTTAAAGCACAGTGTCCAGAACAGGAGAGTCAAGAAATGATTCAATATAAAGCAGTTATTTCAATTTTAAATACTACACACACACACACACACACGTGAGACTATATAAATATCACATAAAAAATATATACACATTGTTTGCATTTTCCTTTTATATTTTTCACTACAACTCATCACGTGGGGGAAAATATTTCCAACGAAGCTTTTCAATACATTCACACACACACACGCACACGCACACACACACATATTTAATGAATCTCTCTCTCTCTCTCTCTCCCTCTGTCTTTCCCCTATCATTTCACCTGGAATAACCGATAATAGTGGATAACTGTGGAACCACTCGTTACATAAGCACCTAAAACCTGCATACCGCCAAATCGTATTAATTGGTTTCTTCCGCACTGTATTATTAAAAGGGTATTTGGTAACTATAGTGAGCAGCTTTAGCTGCCACGTAGAAGCTTGTCCATCGGTCCACCTTATTTTCATGTAGTAAGATCGATTCATACTTAATGTAATAAATCAAAAAATTAAAATTTATTATTACCTACCAGCACTTTGTATATTAACACTATACTTATCATTTAGGGTGTGAACCATTGTAAATTTGTCTTTATCTGAAGTCATCCTTATATTTAGCAAATCTTGTGCTACTTAATTAATTTAGCAGAACTTTTTCGTCTTCCAGTGACACCATAGGAGGATTTCAGCTCAGTGTTGTGCCAGCTATAGACACAACCACCGTCTATGTGGTATAAATACCTGCATTACCCTCATAGTAACAATTAAAATGGACGGGTTTTGGTATTAAACATCATGGTCAAGAGAAAAATCCAAGTAACGTTATTGATGAAATACAGATAAATCGTTGACTCTTCCTCCATTACTGGCGCATTTTAAATCTTATCAAATTGGCGACCGACGGAATTTCTCATTTTTCTCTATTCTTCTTTCTTTTCTTTAACATTAAATTGAAAAACAAATAAACAAAATGGTAACAAAATCCGAAACTCACTATACTAAAAGAAACAAAAACAAAGTAGAACAAAGAAAAATTAAATAATTAAAAAAAGACATCTTTAACACCCCGAAACAAAACTGAACTATATAATAGACCTAACAAATGTAAAAAGTAAAAGGAGAATTTTGTTGGCAAAAAGGTGAAATAAATACAGTGAAAAGTACCTCATTTATTATAACAAAGTTACATTTTATTTTGACATATTGCAGTGAAAAAGGTAATAAAGCAAAAAGAAAAAAGTGGTTAAAATATATTCATCACTCACTGGAAAAAGAATATACTCCATCTTGGGCCGCAACCACCTCAGCTGGTAAAAAAATATTTATAATTTAAAACACAAACAAGAAGATATAAAAATGCATACGAGAAAATAAACAAGAGACTAAAAAAAAACACGATAAAAATAAATAACTAGTAAATATGATCAAATGAATAAACCAAAGCAAAAACACGCAAACAAATTTTTTTTGTCGTAAACAATATAGTTGTTTATGAATTCACTTTAATTGGAAATTTTTTAAAAAAGTACTTTTTTTTCTTATTTTATTCCGTGTAAAGCTAAATATAAAGTATAAAGCGAATTAAAGAAAGAAATAAAAATAAAAATAAAAACATAAAGCGAATTACATGAGAGAGAAGGATGGAAGAAAAGAGGGAAGGAAGGAAGGAACGAGAGAAGTAAAGGAACATAAAAAGAAAGAAAGGAAGAATTATGTTTAAAGCGATTTGTCAATAGTTGGTGGATAAGCAATTAAAATTTAACACTAAATGGTAACATTTAACGCTAACGGTTTTTAGATGAAGAACCAAACATCGACCACTAAACGGCGTTTCTAACTACTAATGTAAAAATAAAAAAAGTTTGGTTCTCCGTCGTAATCGATGATGAGTATTCGATTGTTCGAACAACGGAACTAAGAGTTTTGTAAACGTCTAGTGGTTAATAAAAAAAGAATATTATGAAGGCGCGCGGTGAACTGGTAGGATCGTTAGAATCGACTCCAGGACAAGATCATCGGTAGATTATTTATCGATTCGGAAAGGATGAAAGACAAAAATTGACCTTGATGGGTTATGAACTTATAACTCAGACAGCCGTAACGACCAATCCACCGGCTACATATGTACACGCACACGCACGTGCACACACACACATACACACACACACACACACACACACACGCGCACACATACACACACTGGCACACGCACACAAACATACACACACAAACATATACACACACATGCACGCACGCACACACGCGTGCGGGCACATATACCACATTATATACGTCTTTTATCTTTTACTTGTTTTAGTCATAAGACAGCGGCCATGCTGTGGCACCGCCTTGAAGAATTTTAGCCGAACAAATCGACCCCTGTTCCTTTTTTTTTTTAAAGTCTGGTACTTATTCTCTCAGCCGAACCGCTAGGTTACTGGGCCGCAAACGCACCAACATCCGTCGTCAAGCAGTGATCGGAGACAAACACTGACACAATGACACACACATACATGCAAACACATGCATACGCACACACACACACACACAAGTATACACACATACACTCACACACACACACATACACATATATACGACGTCATAAGAAGACCGTTGTGTATATATATGTATATATATATATATATATATATATATATATATATATATATATATATATATATATATATATATATATATATATATATATATATATATATATAATATAGATAATATATAAATATATGCATATATGTACGTACCTACATATATATGTATATATACATGTATATATGGGTACAGGACATAAAAAAAACGTAAACAATATGAGAAGCGAGAACATAAAAACAAAAACAGAAAACGAACTGTTTTTCCGAACAACCAAAGAAACAAATAGAGAAACGAGACAGGCAACATAAAGAACATTCCCTTCACCATTTGTATATATATATATATATATATATATATATATATATATATATATATATATATATATCCATCTGTTGCTATTTGTTTATATGTATATCAAATCCACTCATAAGGCTTTGGTCGGCCTCTGGTTAAAGTAGAAGACACTTGCCCAAGGTGTCACGAAGTAGTACTGAACCGGAGACGATGTGGTTAGGAAGTGAACTTCTTACCACCTAGCCACGATATGTAAAACGTTTGATATGACTAGAAACTCGTCAGTTTCATTAGCTTTTCTGTCCACGGAGAGGTAAAACTTTGTGTTGTAGTTACTTTGTTTACTTTCCACGATGACGGCTAAATCATATTCTTATTAAAAAGGATTATATTACATTTCATAAGCACACACCCGCACACATACACACACACAGCGCGCGCGCAAATATATGCTTATTTAATGTTGTCATTTTAGAGAAATTTTAAGGAAAAAGCCTCTTTTGATTGGAAGACTCAATGGTAAAAATAGAATCAAAATCATTTTAAAATTCGTTTTGACCAGCACTTTCAGTTTCGGTTGACGATTTCTTTTTCTTTAGTCATTTTCTTTAGTCATTTGCTTTAGTCATTTGATAGCAGCCATGCTAGAGTACCTCCTAGAAGGGTTTTAGTCGAATAAATCGACACCAGGACTCTTTTAAAACATAGTACTTATTCTATCGAACTCTTATGCCGAACTGTTAAGTTACATGGACGTAAACATACCAAAACCGGTTGTCAAGTAGTGGTGGGGATACAAATACAAAGAAACATACACACACTCACACATATAACACACACACGCACACACACACGCACACACACACACACACACACACACACACACACACACACACACACACACACACACACACACACACACACACACACAACGATTGGCTTCTTTCAGTTTCCGTCTACCATATCCACTCACAAGGCTTTGGTCGGTCAGGGTTGAAGTAGACGACACTTGCCCAAGGTGCCATGCTGTGGGACTGAATTCGGAACCATGTGTTTGGGAAGCGAGCTTGTTACTACACAGTGACGCCTGCGCCTAGAAGAAATATGGAACGCTTCACGAATATGCGTGTCATCCTTGAGCAGCAGCTATACCAATCTTCTCTGCATCATTCCAATTTTAGTATATATATTACTTTGGCAATACATATACTAATAAATAAGTAAAAATAGCATCAGCACAGAAGCTTGCCATAGAGTTGTAATACAACACTATGTTATTTCCATAAAAAAATGTAACATAGCACTAACTTATTTTGAAAATCGAAACCGCTGTTTGAATAATTTATAAACATTGAAAAAGTGACTGAAGAGGCGGCGAAAAAGTTTTCGGAAAAGAAAGACTGTAGAGAAACAAGTGAGGTGTTGATAGGTTATAGTAATATGGCTCTTCTAAGACGAGGAGCTGGCAGAATCGTTAATTGTTACCACGTCCCCGAACTTGCTGGCCTTGTGCTAAAATTTGAAACCAATAATATGGCTCATCTAGGCAGCGAGCAGGTAAAATCGTTAAGCACGCCAAGTAATATGCTTCGCGGAATTTCGTACATTCCTACGTTCTCAGTTCGAATTCTGCCGTGGTCGACTTTATCTTTCATTCTTTCTGGGCCGATATAATAAGATGTAGTTGTGTACTGGGGTCGATGTAATCGATTAAACTCTCTCCTCTGAACTTGCTGGGCTTGTGCCAAAATTTAAAATCAATAATATGTCGCTTTCGAACTGAAAGAAACTTAAAGTCCTAGTCAAACAGAAAGTTATATCATATTGTGTGTGTGAATTTGTATGTTTGTGTGTGTTTCAGTTTGAGTATATATAATTATACACACGTATGCTTATATATAAATATGTTTATATAGATGCTTGTAACTACATTCGTATGCATGCATGCATGCATGCATGCTGTCGTACTCTTTTTAATTTAGAATAAATTTTGACCGGCCACCTGCTTGGTAGCAAAGCTGTGAAGGAAAGTTATCTTTCTTTCTTCATCATCCTTTAAATCGTAAGAAGATTTTGCAGATTTTTATAATCCCAGATACCACGATCATTTGTACTGAATTAAGGATTTGTGTTCCTTTCCCCCACGCCAATCAAAACACACGTTCAGTCATACTTTGCTCAAGATGGGTTGGTGCGTATCCTATTGCTTCAATAATAATAGGAATGAAGTTGAAAGTGCTTCTTGTGTACTGAATTTGCAAACACCTTATCAGTGGTCCATAGGTGTCCCTTTCTATTTTTCTAACCATATTGGTGTCCCGAGGGCAGCTAATTTCTACATCTTTTCCATGTGGTCCCACACAACAATATCTGGTCGACTGGGTTTTAATTTGATAGATGCTTTAATTATTAAGTTTCATGAATAGTCTTTTATGTATGTATGTATGTATGTTTGTATGTACGTACATACATATGTATGTACACTTGAAATGCACGTATATATTTATCTATATATGGGTGATAGTGAGGTTTGTGCGTGCTTGTATGACTATATGCATATCTGCGTCTTTCTTTCTCTCTCTCCCTCTTTCTCTCTCCCTCTCTCTGTATATGTATATGCATTATAGATAGAAAGAAAGATAGATAGATAGATACATACACACACATATCCACAAACACTCACATATACGCAACACACACACACAGAGACACACACACACACACACACACGCACACACACACACGCACACACACACACGCACACACACACACACACACACACACACACACACATATATATACTACTACCGCACTACAACAATAAGCCAAACACGAACCAAACGAAGCAGCATCAATCCCTTATTAGACAAGGATGAAAAGCGACACAAAAAGATTTTTAAGGGTAAAAAAAAAAAATATTGTAGACGTGGAAGTTTCTCTTTTGAAGAAGGGGAAAAAAATGAAACTTATTTCTCTTTTTTGAACATATAAGAACAAGAAAATATATAATTAAAATAGAATTCTTAAGAGCACTTAAAAGTCCACAAATGGTTCTCTGAAAAGAATTCTTTTTCTCTTTTTTGCGCCTTGTATCTGATGAGAAAAACATGTAAAACTAATGTAAAAAATTATACGTTGTAAATAGACTCAACAATAACAAAACAACCGAGAACTGTTTCAACAAATAATAAACACCAGAAGAACAATCGTATTAACACTAGAAAATAGCTTCCATTTATTTTTTAAACTATA
Source organism: Octopus bimaculoides (assembly GCF_046866305.1). Taxonomy (NCBI): domain Eukaryota; kingdom Metazoa; phylum Mollusca; class Cephalopoda; order Octopoda; family Octopodidae; genus Octopus; species Octopus bimaculoides. Next base: position 93,320,367 of record NC_142932.1, on the reverse strand, counting down.
TTAGAAAATGATATGTTCACACATTATCTAGTTATTTTCTTTACTTCTCGTCGTCGTCGTCATTATCATGATCACCATAACAACCACAAACACAATGACGACGACGACGACGACGACCATCACCATCACTGCTGCCCATATCCCTCCCCACCATTACTAACACAGCATTAATAATAATTGTCTCGTGGTAGTTTGAGGGAGGAGGGCGTCGATTACATCGGCCCCAACACTGGATTGTTACTTCATTACATCGCACCCGAAAGGATGTAAAGCAAAGTTAAGCCTAGAGAGATTCGAAGTTAGAATATAAAGAACCAAATTCAAACATATGTAATGAATTTGCTGCACCATCGCCCTAATAATAATAATAATAATAATAATAATAATAATAATAATAATAATAATAATAATAATAATAATAATAATAATAATGATGATGATGATGATGATGATGATGATGATGATGATGATGATGATGATGATGATAATAATAATAATAATAATAATATGTTGTCTCTTGAGGTTTCTGGGTGAGACTTGGATCCAACTTGTACAAATGCAAAGCAACAGTCAAACAAAATAATAATAATAATAATCCTTTCTACTATAAGTACAGGGCTTGAAATTTTTGGGCGAGTGGGCTAATCGATTTCCTCGACCCCAGTGCGTAACTGGTACTTATTTCATCGACCCCAAAAGGATGAAAGGCAAAGTCGATTTCAGCAGAATTTGAACTCAGAGTGTAAGGATGCACGTAATGACGTTAAGCATTTGCCCGGCGTGCTAACGATTCTGCCAACTTGCTGCCTTCCCTGTAACTGCTGATCTTCTTCTTCTTCTTCTTCTTCTTCTTCTTCTTTAGGTGGCGAGCTGGCAGAATCGTTAGCATTCCGAGCAAAATGCTTTGCGGTATTTCGTCCGTCTTAATGCTTTGAATTCATATTCCGTCGTGGTCAACCTGCCTTTCCATCCTTTCGGTAAAATGAGTAGCGGTCGAGCACCGGGTTCGACGTAATCGAGTAGCCCCCTCGCCACAAATGTCAGGCTTTGTGCCTATAGTAGAAAGAATAATCATTATTAGGAGGCGAGCGAGTAGAATTGTTAGCACGCCGGACAAAATGCTTAAAAGCATTTTCGTCTGTCTTTCCGTTCTGAGTTCAAATTGTACTGAGGTCGACTTTGCCTTTTATGCTTCCGAGGTCGATGAAATAAGTACCATTTATGCACTGGAGTCGATTACATCGACTAGCTTCGACCCCAAATTTTCAGGGCTTGTGACTGTAGTAGAAAGAATGATTATTAATCAAGGTGGTGAGATGCCGCCAAGGTCGATTTTACCGTTCATCCTTTCGAAGTTGTTACAATAAATACTAGTTGAGCACTGGGATTGATGTAATCGACTTACTCCCTCTCCTGAAATTGCTGGTCTTGTGCTAAAATTTGAAACCATTATTAAGGTGGTGAGCTGACAGAATCATTAGTGCATAAAACCAAATGTTTAGCGGAATTTCTTCCAACCGTACGTTTTGTATTCAAATCGAGACCAATTTTCCTTTCATTAATTCAGAGTCGATAAATTAAAGTACTAATTAAGCACTGGGGCTTATGCAATCGGCTAACCCCATTCTTCCTAAAATATTACTGGTTTTGTGCTGAAACCAGTAGCAATATTTCGTGTCTATATCAAATATTTGGAATTTTTACTCAATTCCGTGCATTCTTTATGCCATTTCTCATACCATCCAAAAAACAAAGGGAATCCTTATTAATATATTGATTAAGAGGGAAATGGTGTGAAAGTTTTCTTCCCTAAAGAACTCTTGAACCATCTTTTACGGAGGCTATCTTTTTTTTTTAGTTAAAAAAAAAACCCAGAGAAATAATCAAACGTAATAATACTTGTGTCACCAACAACACCTGTATCACCAATAAGTCGGATATTGAAACAATATAATTCAATACTTTAAAGTGCCCATATACTGGTATTTAAGTTTCCATGTTTTATATATGACATCCCGGCATTTAATATGATGTAATTTGTCAACACTTAACTATTATTTTTCATACGAATGGTGTCTCTGAGTTAATTATTTCCTAAAACCCTGTACATTTTACCCAGTGAGTATTCTTTTACTACTTTGGCATGTACATAGAAGTAAATGCTTTGTTGATGTGATATTAATCAGATCCAAACATGCCTCAGGTTTTCTCCTGCACTTGCTGAAGTATTTACAATATTAGTCATTAAGTAATAATGATTTTTTTTCCCCAGACCGCATAATTGTTTCTTGTTAGTCTTTTGATCTCCCTTACATTAACTATGTTAACACTTGCTAGACTTATGGTATAATAACACTATTTAAATACCCTCTTGACTCGATTATTTACACATTATGTCTGTAATCTGAAAGCAGTAATTCCTTCGTGTATCACTAATCTTTACTCTTATGTATATAACATCAGCAAATTGCTTCATAAAGTCAAGATTAAAAAAAACTGTAATTTTGACCACTCATTTGTAAAATTATTGTAGGAAATTAACTTTGAAAAACAATGTTAATTTAAGTAAAAGAAATTATAGTTTCCCACTGTCTTTGTGAAGTTTCAACGCAGGTTTGAAAGTTCTAATGTAAAGTTAGATGTTAAATATTGTAAACACTTAGTAAATAAAAGGAAATTCTTAAGACAATAAATTTCAATAAAAGGTCAAAAAAAAAAAAAAACTAAAACAAACATGTAAATATTAACTGTTAGGTGAACTGTACACATCTAGAAAAATATGCCACGCATTTCAAATTACATCTCTTTCCGAGACCCTGCCCTTTATAATTCTAATATAGCGAGAGAATTTAAAGAAAAACAAACTTTCATCCACATTTAATAAGGCACTAATATTTTAAGTCCACACTAATAAAGTAGTTTTACACTTCTCTCTTCTCTAAATAAATGCCCTAGGTAAAGATGTCAATAGTGCAAATAACAGCGACAACAACGAAAATTACTAATTGGCTGATCTTTATCTGAAATAATATATAAATACGGATGTTGGCTTGAAGAAACAAGCCAACCTCCATCCGCTTTTAAGAAGAGGAACTGAATAATTAAGTGTTGTGCGAAAAGACCTTGTTGAATGAATTAGTAAAGCACTTGGCGACTCCATAAACGCGGGTTGTAGATAAAACAAAGGTATAAAGTTTCTTGCTCTTTAGAACGGAACTAATTTCATTTTATAAACTGCTCATGCGTATGCGAGGAAACGGAAAGAAATGCAAGTTTGGCTTAAATAAAACTCGAATTTAGAAGCAGGCTGCATGAAATCCAAGACATTTCAAACAAAAATAAGTTAAGAATTCGTGTGATTCTTAGAGATTTGAAGACGATTAATGATTTCCAGTGAACCTGAAGTATATATATTTTTTACACGAATACTTTTATTTTCTTACGAATAAAATGATAATTGTTCATATTTATTTGTTTCTTTTTCTAGTCCGATGGTTATTTTTTAGTCAGCCATTTCTGGTGTACATATTTCGGAGTTTATACACTTTTATTCCGAACCACTTCACAATTACTGTAGTATGAATCATATTTGATCCCAGTAAACCACGCAATGGAAGAAAAAAATGTTGAACTAGACGACAGTGGTGAGAACAAGAATAATAAACCAATGACTACGACGACGATGGTGATAATTGAAACAACAACATACTTGCTTCATTTTAATAATAATTACACGTTTAAAGAATAACAAAACATTAAGATATTTGAAGAATGAAAACTATTAAATTAACAGAGATAAAGATCTAACAAAAAAAATCACTGGATGGAAGCTGTTTTGGTATTAATAAAAGAATGTTTTATTTAAATACTGGAATGTTTTAAATCAAAATATGGGAATGATTTGATATCAAACCGTAAGTGTCGTAATAAACAGAATTTAAACCTTCGGTCTCTTTCTCATCTTTTTATAATTAAAAAGAACATTGTTTTTTTATTTACCCTTATACTTATCAAACGACCAATGCGTTCTATAGAGGACTAGTGGAGGGGAGGTCTGACGACACTCTCGGGGCAAACCTGGGTGTCGACGAGAAATTCCTAACCCGCCTTTTCAAGACGACGTTCGGGCCGGGGCCTATGGATAATTTCCAGAGATCCCTGGCTTGGCAATGCTATCGGGACGCACTACCAGTTCGAGAGAAGATCTACAGACACGGTTCGAAGACCACCGGACCGACCTGCCCGAAATGCGGTCAGAGCGACGAAACCGTTCTGCACGCACTCGTGCAGTGTCCAGATATTTCAGAGCTGTGGACCTTCGTCGAACGGCTGTTGTCGCGTGTGGGACAAGCCCACTTATCAGCCGAGTCTATCGTGAATATTGTTCCTCCACCTTCCTTTAAACGGGAAGGAAAAACGGTTTTTGTAACACTGATAGCTATGGCAAAAGAATGCGTGTGGTGGACGCGTTTGAAAGGTCTACAAACGAACACTTTCCTCTCTGGTCAGTCCCTCGTCAACTTTTTCAAGTACCACTTGAAAAGGAGGATGAGGATAGAGAGGAAAGTGTTGTCGAATGAAAGTTTCAATAAAAAATGGGTAAATGTGGCAAGAATGGTAAGAATGAAAGACGACACCATTTTAAGCATAGACTTGTAACAAAAAGAGACAAAAAGAGAGAAGGTACTTACTTTCATGTACCTTTAAAAAAAAAAGCCTGAGGTGACCGTGGTCTTTTCCGTAGGCTTTTCTCTCCACGGATAAACCTAATCTGTTCCCCGTTTTTTACATTGACTGTGATACACGATCCCTATTGATCGCCCCCACCCTTTTTTTTTCCCGCGATCCCTTTTGATCGAAATCCCCCCTTTTTTTCCGCGATCCCTTTTGATCGAAATTATCCCCCCCCCCCAAGAAAAGCTCTACATTGTAATTTGTCCATTTTCTGTATTTAGCCCTGTGTGGCTATAATAAAAAGATATCTATCTATCTATCAATCTATCTAGCTGTCTGTCTGTCTGTTCGTTACTAGAGATGGAATCAGTATTAGTTCAAAACAGGAATCTGTACATCATACTTTAAGCAGAGGAAAATCGTTCAGCAGCGGAGATGATATTGCTTCTTTGAGCTTCGTTAACACACATACACACACACACACACACACACACACAATTTAGCTTAACCAGTGACTTGTTGGAAAAATAACGCAAAGAAAGAGCAAAATTGTATAAGATAGGAAAATTTGTTAATTGGCATAAAATAATCTTCTTTCAACATAGGCGCACGAGGCCAGAAAACTGACTCAGTATCTGAGTGGTTCTCTATTTTATTGATACTGGTGGGAAAAAGGGCAAAATTGACTTTGACAGAACATGAACTCAGAATCTAAAGGACCAGAACAAATACAGCAACTTATCCCTTCCGATGCTGTAACAATTCTGTCAATCTGCTGCCAGCGCAGTTATGAAATAATGGTTTCTAACTTAGGTACAAGGCCAGCAATTTTGAAGGGAAGGGATTAGTTGTTACTATTGACTCTAGTAATTGACTGGAACTTTATTTTATTGGTCCCAAAGTTAACCTCGGCGTGATTTAAACTCAGAACCTAACAATCAGAAGAAATTCCGCAAGGAAAATTGTTTTCGGCACTTTAACGATTCTGCTAGCGCATCGCCTCAAACATTGGCTTCTAATTTAGGTATAAAGCCAGCAGTTTGGAAGAGAGTGGGGTTAGTTGATTACATCGACATTAGTTCTTATTTTATTGATTTTGCAAGAATTAAAGCAAAGTTGATACTGGTGCGATTTGAACTCAGAACGTAAAGAACTGAAACAAATACAGAAGCGTATTTTGTGCGAAGCTGTAATAATTCTGCTAATTGGCCGCCCTTGTAAACACCAATATATAATAACAAATCGATGATCTAAAATCGATTCTTCTTCTTCTTCTTCTTCTTCTTCTTCTTCTTCTTCTTCTTCTTCTTCTTCTTCTTCTTCTTCTTCTTCTTCTTCTTCTTCTTCTTCTTCTTCTTCTTCTTCCTTTATCTATTATTCTATTTACCCCCCTCGTATTTTGTAAATAACATCCAAAAGAAGGCAGCGAGAAACTATCTTTGTATTGACCCAAGCAAATTCCATGACAAGTACATAGTTTTTGACCAGGAAGTCATGCTGGTTTTTCGTCTACCTAGGGTTAAAAAAGAACACCAACAGCAATAACAACAGTAACAAGGCGTGCAGATACGTTAACCACATGCAAATCCATATGCACTCTCACATATAATGCACTTACACCGACGTTACACACCCACTTTGTCTGTCTCTCTCACACGCATGTATATACATATGTATTCATTATATGTATATATATATATACATGTGTAAATGTATGTATATATGATGACTGCAAACCAATTTTGAGCCATGCTATCGCTTGCTTGTTCTCTTAAACATTTTTAGTGCAGATGTGGTTTTTAAGTTTTGGTAGTGACCTGCACTCTTCTGTGGTACAGAGGTAATAACCTTGGATGCCTTTTGCAGTAGGTGTTGAGAGATCATAACAGCCACGCTGACACCTGCCTTCATTCCATCATGGAATTTTGCCTTTCTCGGCTACCGCCAACCACAGTATGCAAGACATAATTGAGACTTTAAAAATCAAGCGATTTGTATATTTGAATGTATATATACATACACACACTCACATATACAGTCCACGCATCTTTAAATGGGTAACCCTGCGACAAATTGGAGTTCCGTTCGGGTGGAATGTTGACCTGCCCACCAAGCTAGCGGAGTGGTATTATTCGAAAGCAAAGATAATGCGAAGAAGAGTATTAGGACCAGCAGCTGTATATCAACATTTGATATTCTGGATGAAACTGTGACATAGCGATATTGTGTGTGTGTGTGTGTGTGTGTGTGTGTGTGTGTGTGTGTGTGTGTGAGTGTGGGTATGTATGAGTGAATGGCTGGGAAATAAATTTGTAACACTAGATTTCAATTTAGCCCTGATCAAGATAAACGAAAATATCACGAAACAGAGTCTTTTTATATAATTGTTTTGTTCGTCTTTGATGATCTAAATACAAAATTGATGACAGCTTTTGGAGATTCCTAAACACTTTCCACATGAAATCTGGAGTTGCTTTTAACACCTTTGTTTCATAAATAACAAGTATATTTTTGTTGAAAATTATTCGACGACCAAATTTTTTTTTGTCAAAGCATTATATCAATTAACAAATATAGAAACCAAAAATAAAACAACACCTCCAAAGTATAAATATATATATATATATAAAAGAATTATATAAATATATAAACAACAAATAAACGCTACCTCTCAACAGCAATGTTCTATATATAAACAATTCATTCTACCCCGCAAACCATAAGTGAACAAATAAATAGATGTTCTCACTGCAGTCTTTATTTGACGTTACTTGTAAAATGTTTTCTAGATTTAGTACTGATATGGCTATTTTGTCAAGCGTTACCGTAATGATATGCCCTGGTACGATACGATATTTAGTGCTCTATGCGAAAGTAAGGTCTTTATTTGTGCAGTTAGACATTTGGATGTTTCCATTTCTTTATTTCCTTCCCAATTTTAGTTTATCTTTTGTATTTTACTATTTTTTGTCTTCTTGGAATCTAAACAAAATCACCAAAAATTTCTTTCTTTCGAGATTATATACAAAGCTATTTCTGTGAGAGGAAATATTATCTGTGGTGTTCTTCTCACGTTCAGATGTATTCTTGATATAACTAGTGATGATCACAAATGATAAATACTTTACTCATCAGAAGATAATCTATCTTGGAAATGGAAAATTAAGACTTCCAACTAAATAAATAATAATCCCAATGAGGACTAAAGCACTTGTATCGCTAGATGGATAAGAAGTTCCTTTTGTAATCACGTAGTCTTTATGTCGATTCCACTAAACGGCACTTTAGGTAAGTATCTTCTACTGTATCATCTGGTTGACCGTTACCTTGTGAGTATGGAATTTGGTGAATGGAAACCGTATAGAAGTCCATAAACTACATACATACATGCATACATAGGCGCAGGAATGGCTGTGTGGTAAATAGCTTGCATACCAACCACATGGTTCTGGGTTCAGCCCCACTGCGTGGCCCCTTGGGCAAGTGTCTTCTACTATAGCCCCGGCCGACCAAAGCCTTGTGAGTGGATTTGGTAGATGGAAACTGAAAGAAGGCCATATATATATATATATATATATATATATATATATATATATATGGCTTTCTTTCAGTTTCCATAAGTTCTGGGGTCGATTTGCTCGACTAAAGGCGGTGCTCCAGCATGGCCGCAGTCAAATGACTGAAACAAATAAAAAAATAAAAGAATACATATCTACAGTTACACTATCTAGATTACAGATTCGGGTCTATACCTGTAATTATTGGGGCACTGGGATATGTAACACAATGCCTAAATACCAATCTTGAGAAATTAGGCATCTCATAACCAGAAAGGAGAAAGCTAGATCCAAGCCCTCACTGGAACAGGTTATCATTGAAGTATATATGAGCATGTCTAGACATGCAACTATATGTATGAGAATACAAAAAACAAAGCACTCAGATCTGCTCATATTCATACATACAAACATACATACAAAGATAATCTGTTGATGTTGTTGAAATTCTAATGTGGGAGCCTTGGATCTAGGCTAGAAACCGACTCTTTCTCTATTGGCAAGAAATCTTGAAATAAACTAAATAATGACATACATACAAACACAGTGATACATGCACACACGCGCGCGCGCACGCACACACAAACATGTCGTATACACCCCATCCGTATATAATACACATACACGCATATATATGCCTATGTGAGTCTGTGTTTGTGTTCATGTTTATATTTCCGTGTTGTACATGTTTATCTCCTTTTATATGTCACAAGTTAGCGATTCGACAAATAGCGCTCGATAAAATAAGCATAGGAATGAAATAAATCCTGATGTCCATATGATAAAATAAATTATTGAAGGTAGTGCCCCAGGATGGCAACAGCCCAATGTCTGTCTGTCTATCTATCTATCTATCTATCTATCTATCTATCTATCTATCTATCTATCTATCTATCTATCTGTCTGTCTGTCTGTCTGTCTGTCTGTCTGTCTGAGTGCGTGCGTGTGTGCATGTGTGTGTGTGTATGTGTGTGTGTGTGTGTGTGTGTTTGTGTATGTGTGTGTGTGTGTGTGTGTGCGTTTATGCTTCCTCCCACACTCTTATATACGATTTAAAACGTTATAAAAAGATCTGTGGCTGACACAAAATCAAGTTTTTTTCCGATTCATAACATGGATTCAGACAAACCACATTGTTTGCAAATTTTACAGGAATTAAAAGAGACAGATTTAGCAAAGAAAACTTTGCACGCTCCATTTTAGCTAACATCGACATCAACACAGTTCTTGATTTTTTGGTGTCTATTCGTAAACAAACTATTGAAACCTCGCGAACAATCTGTGAGGTCGTCAATGAGTACAATGATAATATATTCCGAATTTGTAATTTTCCAAGCAAACTACCACAACGAACTCTGCTCAGTAATTGTTTTTTTTTCAGTTTATAGGACATTTCTAAACTTCTTTAAAGCATGAAGTTTCATATGTATTCCTCGTATTTACCTACAAGCAGTTAGAGTGTCGTTCTCAGCCAGGCAAAGATATATATCTTGAAGTGTGAGTCACACCTGATCGTTCAACTAATTACCTAGGTATCATAAGTCTACAGAATCAGAGTTGGCAGCAACAGCAGCAACAACAACAAAGATACCAAAAACAACAACAGCAAAAAAGGAAATATTTTCATTGGGGTATAATTAATGATATTTTTGAATTAAATTCTGAATTATTATTTTAATAATTTGCTTCCATAGCAACAGAGAAGAAATTAAATTTCTCTCTGTTGTGACAGCTACCAAATAAATTTGTCTCATTTAATTTAAACTATGAGAAGTTATTAGCCACCGTGTTCCCTCGACCACAATGGTCTTTATTCAAATGTTTTAAAAATAAAATGCTATTCAAGGTATTGAGAAAAGTAATCTTAATTTTTATTTCCTTTAATAGAATAGATCAGAAAAAAGTAAGACTTTTAGTAAAGGATGTATTAAAATCAAGTTACCTTTTTAAAGGGGAAAAGAGGGAAAAATCAATACAGCTGGGTAAAGTAATCAAATAGTAGAAGAGATTCGGCGTTTTAGCGTGTTCTACAGAATAAAATTTAGATATCCGTTAATAGCTCTATATGTGCAAATGGTTTTACCCGGTTTCAAACGAAGTGTATGAATATTTTTGTTTGATTACACTTAGAAGCATGGGCACATGTTTGTTTTTGTGCTTGTCTACCCCTACTCCATCGCTTCATAACCAGTGTTGCTTTGTTTACATCTCCGCAACTTAGTGACTTGGCAAAGGAAAACGAAAGAATAAGAACCAGGCTTAAAAATTAAGTACTAGCATGGCCACAGTTCTACGACTGAAACAAGTAAAAGATAAACTATGTCTCTCGATCTTACTTCTTCGTGCCTAGAAACTGGAGCTTATGTGACTGTATCAGTAATAAGTTATAGAAAAGTGACTTGTAATATTCCTTGATATTTCTTTCTAATTGAAAAGAAGACAGATTTTGAAAACTTTCAGCCGAAACAAATAACTTGGTGTAAATAGGATACAACATGAACGAATAAATGAAACGCAAATTTTAGTATTTTGTCGGGATATTGAAGAAAGTCAGGTGAAATGACAAGTGAAGCTATAAATAAATATGAAACTATTTGGTTTCTGGATTTATCAAAATAATCATTACAGTTAACACAAGACTACAGAACCCAAATCCCTTTATGTGTCCGTTTCGGAAAATTCACATGTCAAGAAATAATGGTGGAATAGACACGAGAATTATTTTTGGTTTGCGTTGCCAAATAGGATTTGGAAACTATTAACATCAATATTATTGTTTCAGTTAAGCTTAGAAGAAATCTTTCGTGAAGAAATACCAGCGAAGCAACAGTAGTTACAATGTGATAAGATTGTACGTGCAATAATTGTTTGGAGGTACGCTTCAGTGTGTAAAATTTCAAATGAAGACATGGACACACAGTCGAATGAAATGCATGTAGATACATGCGAAAGATATTAATGCTTTCTGCTTCTGTACGTAGATATTTCTTTTATAACGGTCGACCAAACAGCTTTCAACGTGTTTAGATTACTGAGTCATGTGCCAAAAAGGAGAAATATAGTTATATAATAGAAGATAAGCAAAGAAGATTGGTTTTATGTTGCACGTAGGAACAAACCTTTAAGTTCTGAGAAATAATGCAAAAACGTAAAGTAAATGTTTTAACGCTGACAACATCGACACAATATGTTTGCTTTGCGTGTTAAGGACTTGAGGTGTACGTTATTAACCCAGAATAGCGTTAAATGTAGAATGTCGACAACAATCACGAGTTATTGATTCAGGAAGATGAATTTAAATGTCTAAATCTAACATATGCACAATGTTGATATATTGGTGTTTTTTTATGTAGTTGAGACTATGAATAAGTACATTGTCTTGTGTGAGTTCAACTTCTTTCAGAAATATGCAAGTGATTTTAGATCGTTAGATTTAGCTGAGTAAATGATTCGTGATCTTCATTACATCAATTGTCTAAATAATTCGTCACCTTTATTTAAAATGCAAGATGTAAAGTTTATTAATATCTTTATATTTTTGAAATAAGGAAAAATTCATTTGCATATTACACTATTAAACGCAATTCGCTGTTGCAAGCAATTAGCAACCATTTTAAATACAGCTGTACTTCAAAAATAATTATCGCAAAATGTAACTAAATGAAACGTAAAGTGTACGAACCGTATACTGCATTTAGCTCACTAAGATATTGTCTCCATTATTTACCATCCGATGGTAGTAATAGTATACTGACTAAGGAAAAATACCTTCCTCAGTTTTCGTCTAGATCGCAACCTCTCAAAAATTGGAGTATTATTTTTCACCTTAGTTATTTCTCCTTCGGTGAGGTTGTAGAGGGAGAAAAGTAGAGCACATATGTCGTAACAAAAGAAACAAAGCTACAAAGAAATGAGAATAAGGAAATTTGTTAGGTACACATATTTGTTAAAGTGGATTAGGAGGCAATCCTTAACCGAGGCACTTTGGTGTTTACTAGGAGCTGCTATTTAATACATTCGGCAGGTTTAATCACTTTTTTACAGTGGAAGTCTTACAAGGGTCATTCTTGGGCAAAGTGGCATCATAATCAAGCTGTTTGTAAATACAAACAATTGTTTTGATGTTATAAAGAAAACTTTACGCTGTTTGTTCAATACAATAGCTCTTCTTGGACAATTAACTGAAGAACAATACTTTGGAATGAATCGTTTAGTTTGAGATGAATGATGTGAATTGAAATTTCCTCAGGCAGTGTATTAAAGATGAATTACATTTAGACAACTAACTACTTGCAGTTTGTGAGAAATACTAAAGCACTTTGCTTTATTTCCGGGATCTACTTGGATAATGTTTTACGTTCTGAAACGGAATACAAATACATCGTATTTGATTGACGTTGAGCACGTAATCTGCGCTTTCTGACATTTTCTTCTGACAATGAATGAATGATTCATTCGTGTTATTTCTATGTTTTCTTTTTGTTAATAGGAGAAAATGAAAAGATAAGGAAGAAACATCGCTCCTTTATTTAAGATTTTAAACTTTTCAATGCAATGCGCTAATTAAAATGATTGAAAACCTAGATCACAACTTTCAGAAATTCTGTAGTAAGAGGCATGATTTTCATGTTGCTATGAAAGGAGGAAATTAAAAGTAGAGATGCCTTTTAGTATTAACATTTGCACAGTTTAGTAAAATATAATTGATTGAAAATATGCTCGGGAATTCGAATTCATTTGTTATTTGCAATCAGTTACCTCGACTTTGAATGATGGATAAACTTGTAGTTCAGTTATGTAGACGTGATTATTTTCAATCAAACGTCTTAATACATACATACATACGTGACGAATCGTCTAGTCATAATGTAGTACGTTTAGTGAAAAATTAATAAATAGGTACATATGTAGATAAAAGCAAAGCTTATCATCAATGATAGTTGGCATAGATTCTCAGGCTTTAAAAGTCCTCGTTATTGAATGGGAATAGCACAACTGTGTTAGAGAGAATTTCCAGCCGTTGTAATTCACTTGGACTGGAATCAATCACTGTCAGGAATAGTTAGATTACAGTTTAGAAAACAGATGTTCCTTAATGTGATTTTCTTGCACAAATATTGATTTCTAACATTGGTATAAAGTCTCAAAGGTTTTGTGGAATGGTTAGAGTTAATTAAAGCGGCTCAGTATTTGTATGCTATTTTATTTTATCAACTTTGGAAGGATGAAAACAAAGTCAATCTCAATAAAAATTTTCCTAAAGCAAGGGAGGTAACTCAATATACTAACTTCCTCCTCCATGATCTAATGATTTGATCAATTCATCGCTATTTTGTTAGACAAATTTTGATTTGTTATTGCAGTACTTGACAGGAAATTTATTTCACCATCATCAGAGGGATAAAAATTAAAGTTGAACTGGATGGGATTTGAACTCAGAACGCAAAGAGCTGTAAAAAAGAGACACTTAAGACATCGGTCCTCTGCGTTAACGATTCTGCAAATCTGCTACTGTGTCGTCATAACAATCTTGAACACAACATTAAGAATATTAACATTTTTACAGAGATACACTCAATGCAATAGATCACAAAATATTGCTGGAACGTATTTCTTTAGCCTTGGGTGGGGTGGGGAAGGAGAGTAGAGTCAAATAACGCGGGAATTTAATTCAGAAACAAAATATAGGAAAATAACTGACCGCACACTCTACTGATAGCACCGACTCAGTAAACAATCTAAGGATCGCCGAAGCGACGAGAAGACCTGTAAGCGGTCGGTAGGCCTACTGAAAACAGCAGCCAATTTGTCCAAACCAAACTCTATTTTCTTAGAAATGGAGTAACACATTAGGTAACATTGTCAGACAAAAAGTATCTGAAAATACGAGACACAGATACTAAAGCTCAACTAGGGCTAAACAGCTGCTTAACTCAAACTAATAAAACTGATTTTGCTTTACATTTCTTTCTGTTACAATATACTGAACCTGTATCAAATGCTGTTAGATATTCGTTGAACCTAGATCTTCTGCTGGTCGGAAAATGTGAATATATAGTACACTCTGTCTTGGATTTATCATGCATTTTAACGGTGATTAACTGCGTAGCTATATATACTACTACATGAAGAACAAAACAATGCAAACATGCCAAAAGAAAGAAGCAAAATAAAAAATAAAAACGGAACGAAAAACACAAGACAACAATAATAAAAAAAATATATCACTAATGCCATTGCATTCAAAATCACGCCCTCTTAGACATTGCAGTAACTGTTTGTACATCAGTCACTCTAGTTTGAAAGTTCTCATGCAGAGATGTCCGTCAGAAGTGCAATTATATCAGCCACTCCACTCCACTACTAACTCACTTGATCATTGATAGCTTAAAGAAGAGAAAAGAGTTTCTATAACACAAAGAAAAGCAACTTATCAAATTTCCAAATCGCTGCATCTGGAACAGCTAAGCTAGGTCTGGCAGTCCAAGTCGGAATTTATCCACCAAATAAATAAATAAATAAATAATATATATATATATATATATATATATATATATATATATATATATATATGCGCACATATATTTACATATGCATATACATTCATATATATTTACACACATACACACACGCACATAATTAGATCGTTAAGCTCAATGTATTTAGTTCTCTCTAATTCTTTGTTTTCTTGTTTAGTTGTTTTCCATCCCTTCTAGATTTATATAATAAATATATAAATAATATATATATATATATATAAAATAACAAAATAAATAAACATATAAAATGGCAAAAAAAGGCAGATTTTCTACTTGTTATTACGACTATTTCTTCCTTTTCTTTCTTTGTTTTACTTTTGATGAAGTGGGTGGCGGCTTTCACTCATTAAAATATATTTTGACAATATTAAAAAAAAAACAATGCGAAAAATAAACATAAATCAACGGAAAAAACTATAATATAAAATAATAACAAGGGAGTTACAGCACAAGCACAAGCGTTCCCGACATGACTCTTCGAAACGTCTGGTAATATTTTCAGTTTCTCAAAATGTTTTCTGCGTCCCATAGACAGACAATCCTAGATTCCAAAATCCATTGTTTTCTTTTTTATGATTTGAAAAATAATCGAAGGAGTTAACGCAGACACCAACCACTGCCGTTACCACCAATTACCACCACCACCACCACCACCACTACTACTACTACTACTACTGATTTCTACTTTAGGCCCAGAAAATTCGAGGGATGGAATTAGTCGATGCCATCGCACCCCTGTACTTGACTCGTACTTTATTCTATCGATCGTGACAGGACGAAAGGCAAAGTTGATTTCGATGCGATTTGAGTCCAGAGTATAAAGAGTTGGAAGAAATGCCCCTAGTTATTTTGACCGACTCTCTAACGGTTCTGCCAACTTGCCGTCCTATTACTACTACTACTACTACTACTACTACTACTACTACTACTACTAATAATAATAATAATAATAATCCTTTCTACTCTAGGCACAAAGCCTGAAATTGGGGTGAGGTGTAAGTCCATTACATCGACCCCAGTGTTTCACTGGTACTTAATTCATCGACCCCCCCCCCAAGGTTGAAAGGCAAAGTCAACCCCGGTGGAATTTGAACGTAAGGACGGACGAAATGCCGTTATGCATTTTCTTCGGTGTGCTAACGATTCTGCCACCTCGCCTTGTGAATAATAATAATAATAATAATAATAATAATAATAATAATAATGATGATGATGATGATGATGATAGTGATGATGCTGGTTGTTTCCCACAATACCAGCGAGTGGAATAACAAAATCACCCCAAGAGAGCAATAATAAAGAAAAAAAAAAGGAATTGAAGAATGATAAAACTACAAGTTCGATTCGACAATTAATCTTTCCTACAAAACAACGTTGGGCGTTGCGGTTAGGTATTAGTTAAGCTTTACAAATCAATCTTTCTTCCAACGGTAGGACCACTGCCATCAATTCGTGACTAAGTGCATCGAACCGATGTGAAAGCGGGTGCTAAACGGCAAGGAACAGCCTGCTCCATTAGCAGACACTTCTGTCAATGTGCACGACTGAAAGAAGGCTGCGAAATCTTATTCTTAGATAGCGACATTCTAATGACGGTGTGATGATTACACTAGTCTGTCCAGGCCACTCATCAGACTAGCTAGCAAATTGCTGCTTTCTAGTCGGGCATTATCATGGAAGCGTGTTGACCTGGCAAGTAAAATTTTTGTTCATCAATTTGTAATTGTCACCAAAAATATTCTGTTTTTATGTAAATAATTCCATAAAAATTCTCCACGCCACTCCATTCCACAAATTATTTCTTCCTTGCAGCATTAGTAGAAAGAAAGGCACGTAACTCAATACAGAATACTAATTCTGCTATTCCACTATCTTGAGACTCTTAACTCTCTAGCTATGATACAAGCTACACATTTGTAGGGAAAAAGTACAGTGCATTAAATCGACTTTATTACTTTGTAGAGTAAATTTAGAATATTTATTCTATAAATATTCTATTACTTGTATATTAATTCTATTTAGGTCGGAAGGGTGAAAGGAAATGTTTAATCAAAAACATCAAGGGGCGTAGGTTCCAATTCTGCCATACACTAATCTCAAAAGAAAAATTGTTCTGAATGTATATTCGTATTTTAAAGCGACGTTTATATTTAAACAATTGACTGAAAAATGATGAGCTAACCCAGGCCAGAATCGAACCCATAAATTAACGCTTGCGCATCCGATTGGGCCAAACGCTCAACCATCAATTTCAGCCAAATTTTATCAACACACACACACACACACACACACACACACACACACACGTAAATTTATACTCCACACGCGCATACATGCATATGAAAGCATGTTTGCATGTATACATATATGCATGTACTTGGCAAAATTGTCAGAGTGTCCGGAGAGAATGTCTTACAATATTCGCTTCAGCTCTGTACTCTCAATTCAATTCCCGTTGAGGTCAATTTTGTTTATCATTTTTTGGAGTCGATAAATAAAGCACCAGTCCAGTACTTGGGACGATTTCTATGGTCAGAACAAAGGCTTACGAAGCTGTTGTATGCTTCAACGAATGGCCCTAAATGTGAAATGGCAGAAACATATGACAAACGAATGACTTTATAGAAACCTGCCGAAAGTTAGCGAGAAGATCAGGCAAAGCCGGCTGCGACTGTCTGGTCACTGCGCGTGCTACTCTGAACTGGAAACATCCAAATTAGTCATGTGGGACCCACTTCATGGTGATGTAAGAAGAGGAAAATGTCACACTTATATCGACAACTTGTTCACAGACACTGGCCTGGAATGTAACCAGGACCTTGAGGCAGTGATGTTGAATCGAGAAGTATAGCAGGTGGACTTTGTTGCGATGACTCGGGTTGGAACCCGGTCATAATAAATAATAGGGACTATTATTCTTCCTTCCATTCTCTCTGTATTGTACCTGTAATTTATTGCTCCTACAATGCTGCAATCTATCATATTGATTCAGTTAAAAATTACTTTAAAAGGGTACATGTATCTGCGAAATACTCAGCCACTTAAACATAAGTTTAGTTAGCAGGAATTTAGTTCGTTCAAAAACTGAATATTCATTGTGAAGACATGTATCGTTCGAAATACCAGCTGATATCTGACGCTGTTTAAGCCTTGAGCACTCAGATTAGTCTGTCCAATGTAATATTTATTCATATTGTTTTAAATTAAACATGCATTAGCTTGTAGTTTAGAGGTTTCGATGATAGGATTGTTTAGTTTTAGAATGACGTTGTAGGGTTGAAGTGAGAAGCCAGATCTGGCCAATCTGAACATAAAACAAGTTAAATATTTTGGCCAAGTCACGGTGTTTCAATAAACTTGACATATCTCAGCAGAAAATAGTTTCAGACATGACATTCGTCAACTAAAGACAGGCTGGTATATAAAATTGCTTTCTACAGTTGAGGATATTGAAAATTTTTTGTGGATATATCTGATTTCCACAGTATAAGTGTTAAAAGTAGATTTATCATCGGCTAACGAAGATCTGATTTCCTCCTACGTACAAAATTTAAAATTTCCTGAGATTTATTAATTTTTTTTTTAAAGTCATGTCCCGTTGTTGTCGAGAATCACTAATAATTACTGCTATGATTTTGTTTTCTGTTCTTCAAGTAAGAGGTAAATTTTAGTTCATTTATAATACTTTTGCACACGTCATTCCGTACAACACCATCTGCATGATTTATCTAAATTCAAGCATTGGTCCAAATGTACGTTACCTGCAGTCAAAATTGTTTGTGACATTTTCTATATGACAAAAGTCTAAATTCACGAATCGGACAGTCTTAAGAAAAAAAAATACGGAGTAAAGTCTTATACTAAAGTGTACTTACCAAAATGCAAAGCAGTAACTTTTAATTTTTAATATTTGATTTATATTTCAAACAAACACCTTCTATAATATTACTTCATATCTTTAAAAAAATACCACTCGATAAATTCTAGAAATTCTAAATTTTATATCTCTGAAGAGCAGAAAATTTGTCTATAAATGCTTATCAATATAGGATTCCATTAATAGGACAGCGCTTTTGGGAAACGATCGTAAGATAATTTTAAACCCAATTCAAAATTTTTAAACTGATATATTTATTATTTTATATTATATATTTATACTTATACATATTTACATATATTTTTACATATAGTTTTAATACTACAATTACTCTACACATGTATATATCTTTCTGATGAATTTTCTAATATTGATTTCCTGATATTAATAATAATATAGTATAATATATATATATATATATATATATATATATATATATATATATATATATATATATATATATTGGAGCGCAGGCGGGAGAGATATGTAATAATATACATATGGAAAATACTGGAAGGACTAGTGCCAAACTTTGGCATCAAGTACTACAGGAATGCCCGCACGGGTCGCCACTGCATGGTGCCAAAGATGCCGTCCACTGCATCTCACATAAGAACGAGATACTGCAGCAGCCTCGGTTTCAGAGGACCTCAGCTCTTCAATGCCCTGCCAAAACATTTGAGAGACCTGCAAGACACGGACGTGGAGGTCTTCAAGACAAAACTCGACGCTTTCCTCTCCACGATACCAGACGAACCAATGGCTCGAAATGAGACACAGTTTAGGGCAGCGATGTCAAATTCTCTTATACACCAGATGTGCCATCAAAACTCTTGATTGGACTATATCAAGTGGAGGAGAAGAGCCATGCAAGGAACGTGAAGAGAGCACAGCATAAAGACGGAAAGTCACGGTGGTGCTCCAGCATGACCACAGCCACTTGGCTGAAACCCATAAATAAATAAATAAATATATATATATATATATATATATATATATATATATATATATATATATATATATAAACACACACAATATCGAACACACGTACAAAAGGTATGTGTATTGCCAGTTCGTAGGCAGGCTGCGATTTATAGGCACGAGAGAAAATTTTCTCGCTAATATACCTGGTGTAAAAGCACCTAGAAGGTATAGACAAGCGAAATAACTCACGCCCGGTACTGTTGTAGGAGTGGTAGACATTAACGTTTCATCATTTTTATGACTTATCAATACCATGTACCAAAAACAAGGCTAGATTGCTCGCTATGATTATATCGGACAAAGAGAGACAGAGACAGACACAGACACACACAGACACAGACACACGCACACGCACACACACACACACACACACACGCACCCCCACACATTCATATATATGTACACATATATATCTATCTATATATATACATATACATATATATACATATAGATAAATAGATGTATACGTAGTTATACATACATATACATACACATGTATATATCTTTATATATATATATATATATATATATATATATATATATATATATATATATATATATATATATATCTTTTACTTGTTTCGCTCATTCGACTGCGGCTATATCAGGGCACTGCCTTGATGAATTTTAGTCGAATGAATTAACACCAGTGCTTTTTGAAAGCATGGTATTTATTCTGTCGGGTCTTTCACTGAACTATGTACGGGGACGTAAACACACTAACACTGGTTGTCAAATTGTAGCGGGGGACAAATACGGCGAGCTTCTTTCAGTTTCTGCTTATCTAATTCACTCACGTGGCTTTGGTCGGCCTAGGGCAATAGTAGAAAACACTTGTTCGAGGCCACACGGAGTGAGACTGAACCCGGAACCATGTGGTTGGGAAACAAATTTCTTACCACGTCTGAGCCTATTAAATAGTCACGTGTGCGCATATTAAAAAATAAAGCAGAAACTAGCACTATATAGATGGACACACACACACACACACACACACACACTCAGACACATGTATAAAGGCGTATGTGATAGATAAATCAATGTAAAATCTGCTAACGCTTTTATTAAGAATCAAAATATTAATTTTTTTCGAGGAAACTAAATCGTTTATATGATAATATAAAATGTTTGTTTATGCATAAACAAAACTTTGTAATCAATAATTATACATGATTATATACTAAAATTATCTTTTAAGCTTTTTAATCATTCAGAAATCTGTCTAATCATACT
The DNA here is from genome assembly GCF_046866305.1 of Octopus bimaculoides. Lineage (NCBI taxonomy): Eukaryota > Metazoa > Mollusca > Cephalopoda > Octopoda > Octopodidae > Octopus > Octopus bimaculoides. The sequence continues at coordinate 93,299,503 of NC_142932.1, read as the reverse complement.
GTCTACAAGATTTTTCAATAATGCAAATATTTATTCATACCATTATTCCTAACTGACGCAGATAACGATTTCTTGCTTTTAAAAGTTCTTGAATTTCATTTTGATTGAATCATATTCCATAAATTTTCAATAAAGTTTAGGTTTGGAGATTGTTGAGGCGAAAATAATGTCTGAATTTGAAGACGTTGTAGAAATGTTTTGACTAATTAGATAGAATGAACAGAAAAATTACTACGCTAGTATTTAGCCAGTTTAGGAAAAAAATAACCATTGTAGAAAGTAGAAAATATTAGTTTTTTTTAACAAAATTTCTTCCATGTAATATAATTGTTTCTAAATTAAACCCAAGGGCAATAATTTTGAAGTGGAAAAGCTAAGTCGATTACATCGGCCCCAATACAGAATTGAATACATAGTGATTAAGGCAATGCAGTAGACGTTTGACTTGAACTTTCGTGGTTCGGCAAGATAAACGCGTGCGGTGGCCTGGCGGGGATAAAAAAAAAAGAATTATAGTTTTTGTGGAAAAGAATTAGAGCAAGTGGATTGATATATAGAAGAGAAACTGGTGCCTCGTATGTTACAAGGATGGGAGGCTTTATAACAGGAGCGGATATATAATGATTGTAATAGTTGTAGAAGGAACGCAGAGAAGAAACAACACTTCTGTTGGCAAGTGGTTGTTGTCATTTAATGCAGGTCAGCTTAGAACCGGTTAGACCTATGTTTGATAACGTTCCATTCGTGACTAATCCATCGTATATTTTATTTTCTAACCTTGAAAAGTAAGCCTGCTCTTTGTGATGCAGTTCCAATGATAATTCGTGTGTATGCTTTCGTGTTAGGAACGAACGAGGGAAATCGTTTTGGTGCTTATGTTAGAAATCACAATTTTTATCGGGAATGTATATACATTTAAGTTTATTGAGGAAATTATTGGATCGCGAATGCTTTTATAAAACGATGAATGAATGAATGTCTCAACATACGATCCCTCACTCCACATAAATCTGAGGCATAATGCCTCTCATAGGAATCACTCTTTATATTTTCACATTTTGTCATTTACAGCTATATTTTCACATTATTTTTTTCTTCGTGTTTTTTGTATCTGTCATTCATACTCTTACTGTTGGTTTTTGTGGGTAGGGGACAAGAAAAGAAAAGGGGAATCCGGCTGTTGTCATTTCAAAAATTTTCTGTCCATCTTTTTTTTTTAACCGACATTTTCTGTTTCTTTTTATACTTCCTTAATCCTTTCCCAGTTTTTCTATATTTTTCTTCTGTTCTGATATTTTATCATCCTTTGAATCCTTTGAAAACGTTTACTGATATGGATATTTTCAGTGTAGACAAACTGCTCCACCCCTATTCTTCTTCCTTCTTTCTTCATTTCCTTATCTTATTTATTTATTTTTTTTACTCGCTTCTTTCTCTTCTGTTCAATCATATTTGTTTATGTATCTCCACATCCTTCCATTTTTCAAAAACTTTTACCTCATATTCTACAGTTTCTATTCCTTTCAGTTTCATACATTCCTTTCTCATCCATTTCTCACATTTCTCTCTTTATTTTTCATACACATTTTTTTTTCAATATTTCTGAAAACACATTCTATTTGTTTTACTTCTTTCTTTCCTCCTTTTTTGCACAGATTTCCATTTTCATTCACTCTGTTCATTTTTTGTTTTTCTTTTCTTCCTTCGTGGGACACCACCCTATCTCTCTCTATATATAATTTTTAAAAAAAAATTATTTTTTGCTGTTGTTTTATAATCTGTTATTTCATTGCCAACTTACCGTCACCTAAATTCTACTTTATTAAAGTACCCGATCTATCTTTGTATTCATCTCTGTTAGTCAACGTATTATTGCTTCTTTTCATTCTCCAGCTTCTCATTTCTGACTTTCGCTACTGTTTCTTCCTCAACACTTTCCGATTCTTTCCTCTTTCCTTCCTGTTATGATATTGTGTCATATTCGTAAATTTTCGTTGATTTTCCTCCTATTTCATCAGGTTCCTCCTGTCATCATTTTGGTGCCCTCTTCCCTAATTGTGCATCCTTTTCCAGAACTCTTTATCATATATACAATTGCTTGTGATTTGCACATTTTCCTCATATTTTCTCTACTGTACCTTTCTTACCCTGTCTTTCTCTCCTTTTCTTTCTTTTTCTTTATCTTTGAGCCTATATATATATATGTACACTCTTACGTATATATATGGGCTCAAAATGAATGCATATAGTTTTCATTTAATATGAGCATAGATTGCCATCAATCTGCATTTACGTATATTTATATATATATATGCAACATATATAACATATAAAAATATAACACACATACATGTACATACGTAAACACATACAGTCGCACACACACGTATGTAGATATACACACGGACCCTCTCATTCACATATTAATATATATATATATATATTGCATTTCTTCTGCATTTCTCCATTCCCGTCACATTTCCCTTTTCTTATCTGTTCAGAAATGTTTTTTTTTCTCTTCAAAAGACAAATATTTGCTATCTATCCAATCCTTCCATTTGTTGTTTCTACACTTTTCACAATTTCCTGTTTATAACTATTCCATTCCATCTTCTTTCGTAACGTTTCGTCACTTCTCTGTCACATTTATCTTTCCCTTCTCTAATTTCAGCCATTAAGAAGAGAAGTATGGGAGGTATCCAAAAGGTAAAGATTTATTTTCTTACCCAAGAAATATTTGTTTTCTTATCCCCGAAGAGACCTGTAAGATAAAGCAAAATTGAGGTCATATCAGTAGACTTCTTATGGCCATAAACATAGCGATGCTGAACCAGTTTAAACAAAGAGGAAGTCTTTGACAGAACAAAAGATTCATGTTCGTTTCGAGTTGTTGTTGACACAACTCAAAGACAATGAACAAAGTCCACGATGACCTAGTATTCTCCTATTTGTAATACTGTTCTCATTTCAATAGTCTGTGGCGAATTAACATGGGCAGTGTTTACGAGAAGCGGACCACATGAGAAATGGGTCATCATTATGCGAACCGCACTGCTAAACAAATTCAAGGATGTTTTTCATTAGGTGTGCCATTGAAAAAAGTCCCGCCAGCCGTACTATGTATTAGAGTATATGACTAAATGCTTCGTAGAAGTTTTTGCTATGAGTTCAAACCCCACTAAGGTCAAATTTGTCCTTCATTTCTTTGGGGTTGGTATTGTTAGAGTGTCCAACGAGATTCTTCGTGTTATTTGTACTGGCTCCTTACAATCTGAGATCTCATGTAACTGGTAGACTTAATCTTTTCTACTCCAGACACAAGGCCCGAAATTTTGGGGGAGGAGGCCAGTCGATTAGGTCGACCCAGTACACAACTGGTACTTAATTTATCGACCCTGAAAGGATGAAAGGAAAAGTCGACCTCGGCGGAATTTGAACTCAGAGAGCGTAACGGCAGACGAAATACCGCTAAGCATTTCGCCCGGCGTGCTAACGTTTCTGCCAGCTCGCCGCCTTAACCGAAAAGGAATATTATCATAAGATATCATAACAATCTCATCTTATTTTCAAATACTTCATATTATCTACTGTGTCTTTCCCATTTTTCTTTTTAGGACAACCGTACGTGTGTATGATTTGAGTTGAGATTTGGTTCGAAAACATTTACTGTAGGATTGATGAGAGAATGATGAAATAGTGTTCCGAGAAGATTTAGTTAATCCGAGTGACCCTCATTAATGAGAGTAGAATGAAAATGTCAAGATAAATAAGGAGCGAACTCGTGCTAAGAAAATATCATACATACTTCTATCAGGACCCGTAACGTTCATTTCTTTTCCTTATCATTACGACGAATGTATTTTCTTATACAAGATTATTGGCTCCTTCGCAACTCAGTCTGAAGTTACTTATCACATGAACGTTATCCGATTTCAGTAAAACTAACTATAATTCTAAATTTAAAGTTACTGGCTACCGTTTCTTTCAAAAGGTATCACCGTAAAGGGGACCATAGAGACAGATACATAGTCGTACATACAGATATACATTAGATTGGATAGCTTATGTTCAGTTCTCTGTAGAAGTGAACAACGGTCTGATGTGGAGGCCATGAATTTGAGCTTGAGATCAAATTAGTTTGATGAGCAGACTCTGCCATACTGGCTCGACATGGCTTGGCAGAGGGGGTGCAGTTTTACTTTCATACTCTTACTCAGGAATAGTTAAGTCGATTGCATCGATCCCGAAAGAATGAAAGGCAAAGTCGACCTCGGTGGAATTTGAACTCAGAACGTTAGGACGGACGAACTACTGTTAAGCATTTCGCCCGACGTGCTAACGATTCTGCCAGCTCGCCGCCTTACAGGTATACATAAATACATATATACACACAAACACGCACACACATAGATACACAGACATACACACAAACATGTATATATATATATATATATATATATATATATATATATATATATATATATATATTTTCACTAGTCTTCAGCACAGTTTTCATCTTCCAATTTGTCAACCAATTTCACTCGTAAAACACTGGGCAATAAAAGATACCTGTTTGCGACACCACACCTTAGGACAGAATCCTTGACCACTTGGTCGCGAAGCGAACTTGTTAACTACACTGGCAATACAAATGTTATCCCTTTCTCCCTCTGATTGGTCTCTCTTTACACACACACACATACAATCATGTATGTATGTATGCATGTATATGCGTGTGTGTATATGTGTGTGTGCGTGTGTATGTGCATATCGTTGTGAAGTCTCCTATCGTAGAAGACAAACGATATGTTTATTGTGATCAAACGTCTGTGCTCATTTCCTCCTTGAAATCGACATTGCTTGTACAAGTGCACGGTGTGTCGCACGTCAGATGCTGAAGTGATTGCAAAGCAACGTGAATGGTAGGGTTTCGCTCGGAAACAACAACGCACACTCGGTCCGGGAATCGAAATAACGATCATACGAGTGATCGTGGATGTAACACCAAAACCGTTAGGCTACGCACCCTCACACTCACACATACGCACGCACACATGCACACTCACACATGCCCATGCATGGATACACACACACACACACACACACACACACACACACACACACACACACACACACACACAAGAACAAGAGTGGTGATATGCTCATGTGTTTATTCAATGATTTTTGAATAAACGTGTGAACAAACCTTTCATAGAGGAGGATCTGCGATAATCTGGAGAAGGGCTATATCTTGGAAATCCGCTGCTCCAATGGTTTCCCTTCATGGCAGAATTAATAGTCAAGACTATATAAGCATTTTATCTGATCAAATTCATCCTATGGTTGCGGAAATGTTTCCGGAGAGAAATACAATCTTTCAGGATGATAATGCACCAATTCCTACAGCTAAAGTTGTTACTGAATGGTACGAGGAACATTATAGTGAAATCGAACATATAATCTGGCCACTACAGTCCCCAGATATCAACATCATTGAACATTTATGTTGCATTTTAGAAAAACCAAGTAAAGAGTCGATATCCTCCACCATCATCACTGAACTGGAGACTGTTTTAGCTGAAGAATGGACAAAAATTCCTTTGGAAACAATTCAAACTTTGTACGAGTCCATACCTCGTAGAATTCTAGCTGTAATTACTGCCAAACGCGGTCCTACCCCATAAAATAAATTTGTTTGAAATTTTAAGGTGTCTCCATTATTTTGTCCAACGCTTGTACATATACGTACAAATATAGAGTGAGTAATAAATGTCGGTTAGCTTGGTTTAATGTACGATTTTAATTCTCGTTCGGAACTGCTTAAACGCTGCAGATAACATTTGGTAAATTATATTTGTCACAACTCCCAATTTTCTTTCTCCTGTCGTAAAATTACTCCATTGTTGCTGTTGCTGTTCATATAATGAAAATTCATTTAATATTCAAAGGTACTTATCACTCTTCCCGCAAACACGTCTTGGGTTGAAATAACATGATGGAAGACACTGTTCCAAGATACACGCGGTGGAATCGAACCCGATACTTCACAATTGAGAAGTAACACTTTTAATCATTCGGCAGGCCTGCACCGAAACATAGAAACACACACACACACACACACACACACACGATACAAGACAAGGTATTTATTCATGGTTTATATATAATGAGAAACGAAAAATAAAAAAGGTGCAAGAATTATAATTTCGAGTTTAACTATAATTAAAAAAAAAAATTAAATTGCTTAAAGAAAGTCTTCTTCCCCAACTCTTATGTAAAGTGTCACATCAGATTCAGAAGCGCTAAATGAATGATGCCGATTAGGCGATCTACAATAAGTCAGAAACATTGATAAGAATATTTCTTCTGAATGCAAATAAATCGCATTATACATTGAGATTTAACTTCAGTAATCGTTGTGTCACTATAGGCTAGAAACAAAGCAGGTGATACACTTGCATTTTATAAATGCTTTATAATATAATGGGTTATCAAGCAACATAGTTTTAGGGACGTGTTAATAAGAAGAATAAATTTATAAATTCGAAGGAATTACCTAACATTTGCCCTGACGAGAATTTCTGATACAAATATGATTTCGTAATTAAAGCTGGTTGGAAGATGTATATATTTCAGTGTATACAGGAGAATATAATAGAAAGAAAGAAAAAAAAATTCAATTAATCAGTTTAATATGTAGAAAGCTTTTCACAATCTAAAAACTGGTCAAAATCAACAGAAATTTTGGGGAATTAATTTGCTCATTTCTTATCTCTCCGCTGAGTTTTCAGGAAAGTCGGCCATATTTCAGTCGCTCTAGGTAATCCATTTCCATCAATGACATAATAAATAGATTTTTATAAGAAATTTCCACTTTTACAAGTTCAAGTTTAAATAAATGTCTTTGTATATTTACAACTCCCTACACTTCAAATCAATTTAATCATTCAAAATAAATAAAATGGATGCTTTGTCTTTCTCTTTCTCGGCATTCAACAAAGAAAAGATATTCAGTTCTCTATATCTCTCATGTAATTCTTTTTCTTTTTCTTCATCTATATTGAAGAAACAAATATTTTCTCTCTTACGTTCGCTTAGTTTCTGTCAGTTGAAAGCGAAGTGAGAGAAGTGATGAAATATCGTCCCTTTTACTTTCTTCCTCGCTTTAATATCTTCTAAGTATTGCTGATTCCAACCTTTACATATTCCTTCACCCATTTTTTCTCCTTCATATCTTTTAATTGTCTCATTTATTCTACGTCTAACAGACATATGAGCCAAAATACTTTGTTCATATCTTTTACTTTATTTTTATTTTTAGTTTCAATAAGAAAAAAAAAAAGAAGAGAGTAAGAACACAGAAAACAATATAAAATACACATAAAATAAATATAAAATAAATACGTCATAAAACGATAAAAGCAATGAAGACAAGATGGTCATTAATCTAGATTCTGCCTTCTTGATAGATTTGAGTCATTAGAGATTTCTACAAAACAGCAGATACACCCGGCAAGTGGTAAGATAACAGTAAGGAAAGCAAAGTAAAAAGTTCGGAAGAATAATGACAGTAACAGCAGTAACAGCAGCAGCAACACCACGAGAAAAAAAAGTAACAGCAACATCAGTAGCAGGAGCAGCAGCAGAGTAAACATAATAAAATGAAAAGCAACAGCAGCACCTGCAATTTGGCTCCGTTCCTACCTCAACACAGTGCCAGGCGTAAAAACAAAACTTCTACGAATGGAACAAACGATTCAGTTAAAAGGGATATACTGGGATATCAGATGTAGTTGAGAACTTGGAGGTATACAGTAAAAATTTCTCTTGAACCATGAAAATATTGGAACTAAATCAAATAATTCATCTACACTGCTGCACTACACTTAACATATACAACTATGCTATACAATATATAGTGAGTGTGTAGTACAAAGCAACGAAGGTGCCTCTGCTTGGTCACTCGACCTTTCTAGAAATAACGACCAAATCATCTCTCTAGCCTCAACTACCGACTCAAAAATAAGTTGTATTGGATAGTGTAGTATTCTATGCTCGAAAACCAATAGAATTTTCATGGCAGGGATCCTTTGACATTAGGTCAGTTCTATGAGAGATGGGGATAAGCAACAACAGCAATAACACCAAAGCCATCACCAACAACAACAACAGCAACAGCAACACTATGATGTATTGTGCTATACACTAAGTTGCTACATACTATTACTCATTAACATTAGATCAAACTTACCAAGAAAACTATATATGCTGTGTGAATTATGCCAGAAAAGTTGTAAACGCAAAACAAAATTGAAGAGGTAATTATTGTTAAAACAGAAGTAGATAAATCGAAGCCGTCAAATCCACTTACTTGTACTTTATTTTATTGACCCCCCCCCCCGAAAGGATGAAAGGCAAAATTGGTCTCGAGATAAGTGAGTCGAAGAATTGAGTAACTTGTTAAAAACCGTGTGAGATATAAAGACAATGACTCTCACTATGTAAAATTCAAAGGGCCAAATGAAACATAATAAACATATTCTAGGTAAAATGGTTCACATCCACCCCAATAAAAATTGCAAATTCTTACAATTTGATATTAAGGATTTCCACCCATCAAGAAGAAAATACAGCAACTATTAAATGCTCTTAAGTTTACCAAACTGGTGACTAACATTGACGACTCTAAAAACGAAGTAATCTTGCATATTAGTAAGAGTATGCTTTACTCTGATCAAATTATTTAGATGAAAAGATACAACCTGCCATTCGTTTTTAGCATGGTGCTAAATATTCAGCTGAGATTAGTGATATTCAAATCCAAATTGGAGTCAAGCTTTATAGAGACGACGGTTTTCTTTCAGTAAGGAACCTTAGACATTCAGAGAAATTCTTGAAGAACTTTTATAAGACACAGGAATACAAATAACTACAAACACCAACCTTAGGACGTCACCTCGAACTTATTCTTCTTATCGTAAAACCAACTAGACACTACGTTCACATATATTCCAACCTCTCTAAGAATATAATCAATAAGAAAGATATTTCTCTGAGGTTATCTCCTCAAATAACAAATTTTTAATGATTCCACAAATTATTTCTCCCCAGTGAATTCAGAGATAAAATTAAGTATGTAAAATATATCAAGAAGACCAAAATTTCTAATAAGGAAAGAAACACAATGTGGTTCAATTCACTGTCTAATTTGGCTGTAATAAAACTGGCCTTCAAAAAATTCTTCACGCTACTGAAACAATATTTCCTCCCCATGACATCAGTATTATAAGATATTAAAAGAAAACTAAATCAAAATATATTCAACTGCGCTTAATTTTGTACAGATTTCAGCAACTTTCAGCGACTCTTAACCTAATTCTCTCCCACACAACTGTATTATTATATAATCCTAATAATCGTCAGTTAATATCACCGAGCAACATTACTAATGAACAGCTTTTCTGTAGCATCTGTTTGTTTAAGTGGTTACTGTCAGCATACTCAAACGTTCTGTAATCAGAATAAATGTAATGACAAGTCATATTCTATTTTCATACGGTTTATCAAGATTAGAGATATAGTTTACAACTTTAAATGGAAGATACTTCTCTTCGCCGAAAATTAAAATAGTAATTACTTCATGATACATACCTTTAAAAACAGCTAAAAACTCTTTACTCCTTGTCAATAGAGGTAGGTAGTCACTGCCTTATCTGTTAATATCTACAATGTTCATATGTATGTATGTATGCTTGTATGCATGTATGTTGTGTGTATGTATCTATATGTTTACTATGCAATATTGTATTTCAACTCTAATTTTCCGGTTGTCTCTCTTTGCATATTATTTTCTTTTTTATTCATCCGAATGATTCACCTGCCTTTTGTTTCGTTTTGTTTCCAAGCCACCTTTCTCATCTTATTCTTTTGTCTTTTTTTGGCTTCAAGCAGAAGCTGTGGTCATGCTGATGCATCACTATAACTTTTTAACAATTTACTATATTCCAGAATTCTATTCTAACACTATATTCCAGTATTCTACTTCAATAGTAGCTGCCTATTTAACTTTTTTTAGTATTGATTAAAAAAAAGGCTGAAACTACTGACACACATGCACACACAAGCACAAACATACACACACAGACACACACACGCACACAGATATACATAACTTTATTCAGCATATACATATATACACAATAAATATTTACCTTTCTCGGAGTGATACATGGATGACAATTATTTAACTGGCACTTCGTCGGTTACGACGACGAGGGTTCCAGTTGATAAGATCAACAGAACAGCCTGCTCATGAAATAAACGTGCATGTGGATGAGCACTCCACAGGCACGTGTACCGTTAAGTTAGTTCTCAGAGAGATTCAGTGTGACACAGAATGTGACAAGACTGACCCTTTGAATACATTACATTGATGACAATGATAAAAGAAAAAGAAAAGTACAGAAGTGAATGATGACCGATTACTTTTAAGAGTTAAAAATAGACAATCAATTATATTTATAGGGAAAATGACCGGAGATAATTACCGCAATAAATTACAATTCATTGCTAAAAATCAACTTTACGCGTGACTGTGTGGTAAGAAGCTTGTTTCCCAACCACATGGTTCTGGATTCAGTCCCACTGTGTGGTACCTAGGGTAAGTGTCTTCTACTATAGTCTCGAGCCGACCAAAGCCTCGTGAGTGGATTTGGTAGACAGAAACTGAAAGAAGCCCATATGTATGTGTGTCTGTATGTATGTAAGTATGCATGTCTTTGTATATGTGCTTATCCCTCCTCCACCGCTGGACAACCGGTGTTGGTGTGTTTGCGTCCCCGTCACTTAGCGGTACGGCAAAAGAGGCCGATAGAATATGTATCAGGCTTAAAAAAAGTACTGGGTTCGATTCGTTCGACTAAAACCCTTCAAAGCGGTGCCCGAGTATGGTTGCAGTTGAATGACTGAAACAAGTAAAAGATAAAAGATAAAAGACTGCTATACTGCTGTCATAGTATAGTGTCTCCCTAATTTTCTGCTTCCATAGTTGCTATTTCATTTGTTAGTAATGTCTTGTTACAAAGCCAAATTCTTATACTTACATTAATCTCCACCAACACTCACCTTCAACCAAACTCCAAATTTAACCTACCCTTAACGATTGTGTCCAATCACATTTCCTTACATACGAAGGCCGAACATATATAACTAAATTAAAGCTACAATTCTTATAATCAGAATCATTTCTATCACACTCCATATCTAATACTTCAACGTCTCAATGGGAAGTTCACAATTTTAATTTAGATCACACCATTCTTATAGAACGTTGTCTTTACTTTCACCTAGTTAGAAATCACCTAGTTAGAAATCACATCCATACAATAATACTTTACATTTTAAATGCTAGAACTATATACTTTCTCTACACATTAAATCGATTACTTGATAACATATCATATTGCTGTAATTTGATAGCATTACTAGCGTATATTACTTGTGTTCGCTATCATCTAAAACCGCAGCATTATTTTCGTCCTACCTATCTACATCAACTGCCCTAGTAAATTGTATTATTGTTCTATCCACTAAAATTAATATTATCTTATAACCTACAGCAATACAAAACCCTTTATTTTATCAATGACTTCTATAGTTATTTTTATCATACTTTATGTCATTTATCATGTGATATAGGATTTTGTATTATTTTTCATACACCTTTTTATTATCTTTCATACTTTCTCTTAATTTCTCTCAATATAGCTGTTCCTTTTAGCTCAATTATATATGATGTAAAATATATTGTTTTAGTATCAATGATAAAACTGTACCATTTATTGCGTTTGGTTTGTCCACTTTATATCGTCTATCCTAAAATAAGAATTGAAGATGCAAAACTTGCATACATTTCCCCCATAACTCAGTACTCTTAGTTTACATAAACAGATACACACATAATTAGTTACCTCTATAATATCCTTTCTATTATAGGCACAAGGCCTGAAATTTGGGGGGGGGGAGGACTGTCGATTATATCGACCACAGTACTCAATTTATCGACCCTGAAAGGTAAAGTCGACCTCGGAGGAATTTGAACTCAGAACGTAGCGACGGGCGAAATACCGCTAAGTATTTCGTCCCACGTGCTAACAATTCTGCCAGCTCGGCGCCTTAGTGACCTCTATAATATATTGACATTATTAACCAGCGAGTAGGCAGAATCGCTAGCACGCCGGGTAAAATGCTTAGTAGCATTTCGTCCGTTGCTACATTCTGAGTTCAAATTCCACCGAAGCCGACTTTGCCTTTAATCCTACGGGGTCGATAAAATAAGTACCAGTTGAACACTGGAGTCGATGTGATCGGCTATATCTCCACACCATCCAAATTACAGGCCTTGGACCTGAAATAGAAAGGATTGTTAACCAGCAGTTAACTGGCAATATCGTTGCGCATCGGTCAAAATGCTTAGCGGCATTTCTTCTGAACTCAAATGACGCCGACGCCAGCTTTGCCTTTCACCTTTTCAAGGTCGATAAAAATACAGTACTAGTAAAATTTTATTATTTATGCGCCCTTTTAAAGCCTATCCAGGCTCATGGGCTCGGTTTCCCGGTTTCTATGGCGTATGGTCCCCACCACCCAGCTGGACGGGACGCCAGTCCATCGCAGCGTTACTCAAGAAATAGGAAGAGTGAGAGATAGTTGGGGCGAAAGAGTACAACAAAAGTCGTCACCACCGCTTGCCGGAGCCTTGTAGAGCTTTAGGTGTTTCGCTCAATAAACACACACAACGCCCGGTGTGGGAATCGGAACTGCGATCCTCCGAGCGCGAGTCCGCTGCCTTAACCACTGGGCCATTGCGCCTCCACAAGTCAGTTGCTGGATTTAATGTGATTAATTACTGGATCGATTTGCCCCATCACCTCAAAACTGCTGCCCTTGTATCAAAATTATAAAGAATTATTGATATTTTAGTAAACCTATTACCCTTGTAGTTGTCATCCACCTTATGATAATTTTCCTTGTCACTCCGTTACTTATCTCGTCTGTAACGCTTCAACATAATTAGTTGAAGGGGAGGGAAGGGAGGAATGGAAGGGTTTGTGAGGGTGGAGAGGGGGTGTGAAGGGAGGTTTTGGTGGTGGTGAGTGAAATGAGTAATATTTTTAAAACTAAGGTTTTGGTTCCGTTATTTCACCTGTCTGTAACGCTTTCACGTGATTAGTTGAAGAGAAAAGTGAAGAGCGAAAGAAAAAGGAAAGAAAAAGAGGGTAAGGCGAAGAGCGAAAGACAAAGAGGGAGAGTGTCGTGTATTAAGTCTATAAAATTGTGCATAGAGTATATAAAGTGCATTAAATAATCATCGTATTCCAGTTTCCTTCACTTTTCAATGATTAGCAAATAAGCGACTATCTCTTGATACAGACACAACACAGGCTAGGCCTTCAGGTTTTTTGGATAAAGTTTTCAGAAATAATCCAATAAGTTTACCCTTAGTTATGAAATATTCACGGATCCCGTTAGCAAGTTATTATTATTACACCTATAATACTGGTATTGCAACGATACAATATCTCATTAAGGCGGTGAGCTGGCAGAAACGTTAGCACGCCGGGCGAAATGCTTAGCGGTATTTCGTCTGCCGTTACGTTCTGAGTTCAAATTCCACCGAGGTCAACTTTGCCTTTCATCCTTTCGGGGTCGATAAATTAAGTACCAGTTACGCACTGGGGTCAATGTAATCGACTTAATTCATTGGTCTGACTTGTTTGTCCCCTCTATGTTTAGCCCCTTGTGGGCAATAAAGAAATAAGAAACGTTAGCACGCCGGGCGAACTGCTTAGCGGTGTCCCGTCTCTGTGAAGTTTTTACGTGAGTTTATGTTGAAGTGTTTATCGAATTGCTGCCATTGTTGTTTGAATTGTTTCCGCTGTTGATTCGTTAATTGTTGTTTTGTTTCCCATTGTGGGAAAATGGAGAAGGCGCCGGAGGCAGGCCCAAGTAATGCAGCCGTAACGGACAAAGGAGTAGACGCGCGCGAGTTGGAGGTCCGCGAGATAAAAGTGGAGCCTAGAAAGATGAAGGAGAGTGAGAAATTAATAAGAAAGGAAGGAGACACTTTGAAGCTAACACCGCCTGAAAAGCTATCGGCCAACGTGACAAAAAGAACGGTTATATTTAAAACCATGAAGGTAGTCACGAGAAAGATAGAGATTGCAACAATAGAGGCCATAGAGGAATGTGTTAAGAACATAAAAAGATTCACCACATACATTACGAAAGGGAGAAGATACGCCACTGTGGAGGTGCGCTTCACAACGGAGGAGGAAGCAATAAAGCACTCCACAGAGGCAAGAAGGACAGAGGAATGGGCGCTCTTGCCTTCGAACTGCGGCAAACGTGTGGCCAAGATGCGAGTGGATAAGATACCACCCGAATTGAAAGAAAAATGGCTGATGACAGTCATAGCATATAATATGAAGGACGGGAAGATTCTGA
>NC_142932.1:93274998-93282498 GCF_046866305.1 Octopus bimaculoides | reverse complement strand
TGCATATGCGTGTGTATATTATGGTATGCATAATATACAGATGTACACACACACACAGACACGCATGCTTGACACAGACACACGTATATGTTTGACACACACGCATACACATATATACATATACATACATATACCTGTGAAAGATATACATTATACACACACTTGTATAAATTCATATAAACAATATATGCATGCATTTATAGAAGTACCCATTCACAAAATGTGTGTGAGTATATGTATGTATAAATATATTTATATACATACACGCATGTATGTATATATATATATATATATATATATATATATATATATATATATATATATATATATATATATATATATATATATATATATATGTATATGTATGTATGTGTTTGGGTGTATGTGTGAATTGTAAACCGCGTGGTTAGACGAGTTATTTCTCCTTCTGAAATGTGAAAGCACCCAATACGTACTCGCAAAACTGTTACGGAGCCGACAAATATTCAGCGTCTTTAGTTACTTTCGGATCATAGTTTCAGTCTTGTTCTGAGAACTTTCGTCGAAGCTGTTATATAAACAGATTATAAGGCGCTGTGTCTCGTGAAGTTTTGTGTGACCGCTGCTTTGTTTTTCCATGAATAGGGGTAGCAAATATATCATACTGTGTCCTGTAGTGGAGATTATATCTGTGTTTTTTTCTTTAATTTATTATAGGTTTGGAGGTTGTAGCTTTATATTACAGTTAAACAGAAAAATGGAATTCTAAGACATTACTTTCTCTTCTCAAAGCGACTCTCCTTTTTTTACGTGACATGTCACCATCTTTGTGTTTTGTGCCAGCAACTAAGTTGAAAGATCATCAAAGTTCTCGAGTAAAGAATCAGTGTTCCTAGATACTCGCATAAAACATTGTCACAGAAATAACTACCGACTCTCTCTTTCCCCCTCCTTTATATATATATATATATATATTATTTAATGTACACGGTATTTAAATAAGAGCTATTATAGTTTCATGCTATGGAGACAGGATAATTCGGCAGGTTCTTTTTATAACATACCTTGTGTCTGTCTCCAAGCAAACTTTCAGCTTCAGTGCACATGGTTAATCCTATTTGAAAACGAGGACGCTGGTCCGTGAGAAAACACAAGAAAAAACGAGAAGATTGATGCAAAAAGAGAACGATTAAACAAAAGATCACACACACACACACACACACACACACACACACACACACACACACACACACACACACACACACACACACACACACACACAGATATATATAAGCATGTAAACTTGTTATTCCGGCATTTTTCCTTCTCACCGTGAACTGGGATTGAGGTTTCACCTTAACTCTCGAAAGAAAGCAAAAGATAGTTCCATTTTTCAACAATCTGCTTTTCGTAGAAGCACAACTGGTCCTACACAAGCGTTAGTTATAAGCAAAGCCGTTCTCTCCCTATCCTGAAGTGACCACATATGATCTTTTTATTATAAAATTTTCAAAATTTTAGTTAGATTTAGAAATATATAAAAGTAGCAATCTGTATATCGTACTTAAAGCAGATGTATCGTTGGAAGCCTGCTAAAAGCATCTCTTATAGATGTGTAGTGTTAGAAAGCATGTCTTATATATGTGTAGCATTTAAAAGCAAAAAATATATTAGTAACAAATATCTTCAACAACGGTTTTTAATTTATCTAATGTATTATTCCAATTTTTAAAATTGGTAGAGTATTACTTTATGGATATTTAGTTGTTATTTCTAACAAGTGACGCGAGTTGTGGATCCTATTTCCGTCGTTGACATGGAAAGTTCCAACTTTTGGCTATTGTGTGTTTCATTGGTTTGTAATGATGACCTCAAATTATTTCGTCCATGTTATGTACACCAGCGGACAGCAAGCTTGATAAACTTTAAATCATCACCGTAATCACGACTATCCACCACCACCACCACCACCACCACGAAATGCTACTGTCAGATTTTTTTCGTAATTTTGCTATAATTAGGAGAATAGTTATGGCTAAAATTATTGAAAAAAAATAAACCGGTAAAAAAATTAATATATAAAATGGTTATTAAAAATTGAAAACTAAATAAAACAGATACAAACTATAAAATAAGAAAAAAAAACCACCCATTGGTCTGTAGGCTCCGCACAAGACAAACATCTTGACCGTATGCTTCTAGTTTATCTAGGCTTGTTCATGTCTAAACCCGGTACAGCATTGATCGTGAAGACCTATATTCAAAGTCCTTCTTGTCGTGACTACCCTGTCTTTCTTCCATATAAAATATAAACCAAGACTACGTTATCCAGTTATTTCCATTTGTTTTTAGGTAGTAGGCTGTGGTTTGAGGGAAACTTCGATACAATTTCCACAAGACGAGTGACCAGGTAGAGGTTTTTGATGATAATTTAGTTTGGAAGTTAAAGAAACACTCGTGAGCTTTAAAGTACTACCACTACTTGCAGTATTGAGCTGTTCCTAACAGTTCAGTGGATTGGAATTTTGATAGCTGCATAGACCACGAATACAATACGGTGCTGGCAAAGAGATAACAATCTGCAATCCCTCAGCGATTTATGTACTAAAAATGTAGAACTCGTCAAGTGGTTGTCTGTTATGGTACCATTCAATAACCGCTCTTTTAGTTGTCAGCTATACTACATTACAGTCACTCGTCCACCCCAAACTAAGATTATCTAAATACAAAGAAAATACACCGTGGATGAGAAAAACTAAACGAAAGAAAACCAAGCATTTTGCCTTATCAACTGAGTTCATACATAGCTAAATAAGAATACATAAATATTTCGTCACAAATATCTTTATCACACCACAGTAAAAAGAAAATTAAGCGAACATCTTTCATTTAAAAGTCTTATCATATAAGGTGCAGCTGTGTCGGGAAGACATTACTGATTCAAGCGAAACAGCAGCCCCTAAACTATTTTAGCTATGGTTATTAGCGACAGATGTAAATACTGGCGAGATTAAGGAAGTAAAATCCCTCGGTACTTTACGTGGAAAGTTCTTTACGTTGTTTGTTCTGGACTGGATTGCAGGTATTTGCTTTTTAACTCTTGTCAGAAGTGCATTGAATCAGCAACCAACAACGCTATAGTTCACCGACTGGCAATGTCAACAGAGCGTCGGATAAACTACCTTACAGTATACATTCCGAAACTTGATCTTTTAGTTCAAATACCGCTGAGGTTAATTTTGTCTTTTCTCTTTCTCAATTAAGAATGGAGACTCGCGAAATCGATGGTTCGTCGTGCAGGATGCCTTGCTATATTTATTCCGACTTTTTGCGTTCTGAGTTGAAATTCCGCCGTAGCCTGCTTGAGCGACAGATTTAATCCGTCACACAGTTTAACACTACCACCTGACCCTTTTGCGAAATTTACTGTTTCGTTAGCATTCAGGTTAGGTCCCCTCTGCCGTCCACTTGTCTCGGAGGCTCTGTAAAGAGTTATAAACACTGCCCTTCCCTCCTGACTAAAAGATAAAATAGATTTAAATATTTAAAATTCTTTCATTTCAATTTTAATACAAGGCCAGCAACTATGAGGAGAGTGGGGCAAGTCGATTACATCAACCCCAATACTCTGCTGGTACTTACTTACCGACCCCACAAGGAAAAAGGTATAATCGATCTCAGTAGCATTTGAACTCAGAATCGGAAGAAATAACATTGAGCAATTAGTCTGGATGGGGGTGGGGTGGGGGGTTGTAACGATTCTACCAACTCGCAGACTCGGGTGAAATTTAAAAAATTAAAACAAATTTGTACTAGATTTCATAATAGAACAAATACACTAGTCAAAAAACAAAAACAGCGTTTGCATTTTTATCAAACTCTTTATAGTTTCATAAGGCAAAGAAAATGTGAGAAATTACTTCGGGCGTTGTCTGATCGATCAATGATTTCGATTTCTTTCTTTACAGCTTCTGTTTTATTGCTTTATTATGGGAAAAATTTCTAATCAGCATATTTTGTATATTGGTTTCCTTTTAGGAGGCAAAAGATATGTTCGGCTTTAGAGGATAATTAAGTAGCAATGTGTTTATTCAGAGCAATAATTTTATTTCCAAACATTAAATTTGAGAAAAATAATATTGTAAATAACTAAGGTTTACAAAAAAAAATTATGCAAATCGTTTTGTCCATTAATGCTGGATTATAAAATTAACAATTACAAATATATTACCACATATAATTTCAAACACTTTTAATAAAGTGAAAAGTTTCATTGAGTAAATTCTTTATTATTATCGAAACAACAAATTTAGATTTAAAACTCCGCAGTCAAGATTTAATATTTAGGATCAAGTATATCTCCTTGCTCTTCAGTCAGTTAACATCCGCCACTCAACATCCGCTGTACAATACCTTAACCGGAAATGTTTTTGAATATGACTCAATTACCACGGACATTTACACATTTTAAAATTAATTCAAGATTGATTTTCCGTCATCGGCAAGAAAATGATGAATGCTAAAATTGAAATAAGAAAAGAAGGAAACCTGAGTGATTCACGAGATTAGTTTCAAATTTGAAATTAATCCGAAAACATAACTTCGTTTTACTCAAACGAACTTATCCTTCAAAACCAATGGACACATAGTGAAAGCTGGCCGTTCACTCATTGACATTTCAAATATAAAGTCTTTGTCCACCGTGTAAAAGAAATACCGTTAATATCGACTACTGAAGTGAAATAATATCGAAGTTAATTCCCATACATCTCCATGTCCATACCCGTTCTTTTCTTGTCTTCATTATTAATGACTTCCTGCTATTTACTAACAAGCCTATCAACTTGTCTACGAACAATTCGTCTCTGAAACACCAATCAATTATAAAAGCCGTCATTTGGTGGTGATTCAGTCATTTTATTCAGATAGCATTTTACCTCGACGTTTTAAACGCTAATCAACTAAAGTGACTTTTATTTCATTTTCACAATGGGAACATTTCTACTAATATTTTAAGGAGTGGAAGTTGGTAAATGCAGAAGGTATTTTTAGAAAAATGGGTATTAACAACGTGATCCGAGCAATAAAATCAAGTACTCGAAAACAAAGTGTTTTCGTTCAGTCTAACAGCTTCATTATTTTCACGTCTATCGTTTTAGTCCATTCTCCATATCTCAGTTGGAGCTGGTGAAATGCCATAAAATGTCATAGTGATTCTAAATTCATTCCTTAATATGTTTATATGATATGATATCCACGATCAGAAATGTGCGTGTAATAGTTAAACCTGCTGTTTCTAATTTTAAAATAACAGCAGAAAAACAAAAGAAATCATCCCATGTACTATAGGCTTCAAATACTGGCACAAGGCCTGCAGTTTCGGGTGGGGGTGTAAGTCGATTACATCGACCTCAATGCTCAACTGGTACTTATTTTATCTACCTCGTAAGGATAAAAATCAATCTAGGTGCAATCCCATGGTCATTCATGACCAAAGGGGTTCTTTACCCTTACCCTTCAGCAATAGTTTGAACTACTAAAGCCGTGACACTTGTGGTTACGATCCAGTTCCTTATTTTACATACTTGCGCATACACACAGACGCATGCTCAGACATACGCACGCATGCACATACGCATACATGCACATACATGCATACATACAAATATGCATAAACACCGACGAGACGACGTTGTAGCTAGGACACTCTATAATGAAATCCGTCGGAAGGATAATCCCGAGGACAAAGAAATAAAAAAAACTCACAATATGGTAGAAGCCATAGCCACTCATAATGAAATGGAGTACATGTGGAATGTACCAGTGAAGACCCCAATAAAATGTAAGCACAACAAACCTAATATAATGATTTGGGATAGAGAAGAAAAACTGTTCAGAGTTGTGGAAATTAGCTGTCCAGCGAATGTTAACATAAGTGAAAAAGATAACACCTACGCTGAATTATTGAGAAATGTACAGTTACTCTATTCAGATTACAAGTTCAGGTTTATATCTGTAATTATTGGGGCATGGGATATGTAATACACTGCCTAAAAACCAATATTGAGAAATTAGGCTTCTCAAAACCAGAAAGGAGAAAGCTAATTCGAAGACTACAGATCCAATCCATCACTGGAACTGTAAAAATCTGTAGAACTTTCCAGAAATTTATCATTTAAATATATTTGAGCATGTCTAGGTATGCAACTATATGCATGAGGGTATATACATAAAACATACAAATCTGAAAATACATACATACAAACAAAAATACCCTGTTGTTGATGTAGATGAAACCTTGGATCTAGGGTAGAAACCGGTTCTTCTCTATTGGCAAGAAATCTTGAAATAAACTGACACATACACGTACGTATATATATATATATATATATATATATATATATATATATATATATATATATATATATATAAACGTATAAAAATACTTATTTCTTTATTGCCCACAGGGGGCTAAACATAGAGGGTACAAACAAGGACAGACAAAGGGATTGAGTCGATTACATCGACCCCAGTGTGTAACTGGTACTTATTTAATCAACCTTGAAAGGATGAAAGGCACAGTCGACCTCGGCGGAATTCGAACTCGGAACGTAACGGCAGACGAAACACCGCTAGCCATTTCGCCCGGCAGCGAACTTGCAGAATCGTTACCGCGACGAGAAAATTGATTACCGGCATTTTTTCCGATTTTATGTTCTGAGTTCAAATGCTGCCGTGGTCGACTTTGCTTTTAATTCTCCGGGGTCGATAAAATAAGTACAAGTTGAGCACTGGAATTAATGTAATTGACTTACCCCTTTCCCGAAATTGCTGGCTTTGTGCAAAAATTTGAAGCCGACAATCATAATAGCGGTTAAACTGGCAGATTCGTTACCGCGCCAGACATATTGCGTAGCAGTATTTCTTCTAATTCTTTAAGTTCTGAGTTTAAATTCCGCCGAAGTCGACTTTACCTTTCATCCTTACGGGATCAATAAAATAAATACCAGTTTAACATTGAGGTCGATGTAATGGACATTCCTCTTCCCTAAAATTGCTGACCCTCTGCCAAAATTTGACACCATTATATCTATAATTTTAATAAAACACTTGAGTTGCATTTAGTCCCACTCCAGCGGATGTTTACCAATTGACAATAAAGATGAAACCAACCAAAAAGCCTGTAACAAGTCGTGTCATTTCTTTGCTATCATCTGGAAGTCTAACGTAAATATAAGACTGAAAATATATGGGCGGAAGAGGAAACGTAATATCGAACAAAGTGATTTGCTTAAAACTAGTAGAGAATCTATTTCTGCATCACTGTAAAATATCATATATTCTGCGGTTAAATAGGTCAAGAGCGAAAACAAACAAACAAAATGCATAAAAGTAGAGAAAAAATTCTACTTTTAAATTATGTGTGAAAATGATATGAGACACCAAAATCTGCTTCTGTGTTTGTTGGTTTAATAACATTCTGGCTATATAATTTTAATAATTAATGAAGACAGACTTTTG
>NC_142932.1:93262498-93269998 GCF_046866305.1 Octopus bimaculoides | reverse complement strand
AAGCATTTATCATTAGAATTAAGTCCCTGACAGAAATGTCAAGAACCGTCTGAAGCATTTGCAGACATCCTTACGTACTCATACACACAGAAAGAGAAGAGACAAGAATGCACATACAAAGACATACATACATACATACATACACACACACATACATACATACATACATACATACGTACATACACACATACATAAAAAACATACACGTTTACATACATATATTCATACTTACATGCATATACACACACATAAACACATATATACATACTTACATAGATACACACTAATGCTTACGTACACACATGATCCCACACACACACACATATTTACATAAATACATATATCTATGCACTACATGCTTACATGCACACATAATCACACCCACCCATATAATCATAATATATATATATATATATATATATATATATGCATATATATTATACCTGTATATATATATATGCATATATATTATACCTATGTGTGTGCGTGTGTGTGTGTGTGTGTACGGTGTGTATATGTATGCACACACACACACACACACACACACACATATATATACATGTATGTAAATTTGTACATGAATATATATAGTACATGCGCGAACATATGACTGTATATGTGAATATATGTGTGCATAAATAAAACACATCTAAACATATTTACGTATGTGTGTATTTACTGAGCTGTGGCTGAAGGTGCGGTGGAGTTGGGAATTCATCGACTCCACACATGCCTTACTAAAGATTTAGTCTTGCTTTAAATTGAAGCGACATTATGATCAAAATTAGTGAGGAAGAAAGAAAGAAACTGTTTTATTACATTATTTTAACGTTTCTTATGTATTTTGCTTTAAGAAAAAGACAAAAAAACTACAAACAGGGTCAAATTGAATGCATAATGTGAAAAAGAAGCACACATATTCGCACGCATACGTGCAAAAAAATATAAACGGTAAAGCTCTATACAGACGTTTGAGCTAAACAAATAACAGTCAAATCTCCTGCATATCACACGCTACCATTTAAAAAAGAAGGCTAAATTGGACAGTGTAGATCGATATACAATTTGCCTCAAAATAATAACTAGGACGAGATGGTCATGGTCGGTATAAGTTTGATTATAGGCGTTCTCATTGAAGGTTAGCATTCAGCTAAGTGATAGCGCGCAAAGATACATGCAGGAGAGCCTTTACACGATCGTGCGACCAAAATAGATATAGTAGATAAATCTACCTGAAAATATGCTCGAGCGGCTTATAAAATGACGCGTTAGGTTATATGGTTGCGGGTCCACTGTACATAGGGAAAAGATGGGGTGGTCTCTGCACAATCACAGCTAACTTGGAGCTCAATAACACGATCGACAGCAACAGCATCTTCAACGCTTTGATAATAGATTCAACATGATACAAAATATTACGGTGAGCACCCGTTCTGCGTTTGTATATACATTAGAAATGTCATACACATCGTAATAGGTGTGGCTGTGTGGTAAGAAGTTTGCTTCTCAACCACATGTTTCCGGGTTCAGTCCCACTGCATGGCACTCTGGGAAAGTGTCTTCTACCTTATCTTCGGGCCGACCAAAGCCTTGTGCGTGGATTTTATAGACAGAAAATGTACCTCGTCGTTGCCCGGGTGTTATGACCTACAGCTACATCGAATCATTTGTTCCTTTCTTATGGGCAGAATCGGCACACGAAGAGTATAAAGCAAACGACTCTTCTTTATATACATGTTTTTTGGTCATTTTCTGATGAACAAAGCTGAAATTTTTGACACCAGATACACGCACAGTGATAGCTCATAATTGTCCGACACAGCCTCGTTTTGGTGTTCATTTTTGTAGTAAAATAGTGCACTGTGCAAAAAATTCCTTTACGCTGGTAGCCGAAAGATTGCTCAACCTTTTGAAATCTCATATAGCAATATTGGCAACTCAGTTTCATGGCTACAAATTGGGTAATGTAGAAGCTGAAGTATTACTTATTCGTCCCATAATATTTGTTGATAACTGTGAAAAACACGCATATACAGTAGCTTCTCCAATGAAAAGGCCATGTTGATAAGTATTATGGTTTTCTGAAAGCATATTTGGTATCAGTTTATATCAATTTTGAGGCCAACAGAATAAAAAAAAGGACTTTTTGGGCTATATGTATATGTATATATATATATATATATATATATATATATATATAGATAGATAGATATATATATATGCGAGTAAAAATAAATACAAAAAAAGGTGGGGTTTTTTGTATGATTGTGTATAGAGGAATATATTATTTAGTTTAAAAGAGTTCCAACACTGTCTGTTTTTTATGTTTTATTTATATTCCTGCAGAACCAATGTGGGGTATAGAATATGGAATATACAATATATAATATAATATACAATATATAATATAAAATAAAATAAAATAAAAATGGATGGCACCATGAAAGAAAGTATTGAATGTAGATGAAATATTGAGTGTTCAATATAAAGGATCAAATATATAAATATATAAATATAAATATATAAAGGCGACTCGAGTTTCAGGGCTATTTCCCTTCGTCATGGCCGGTATGACAGACTTTAACAGACTGTCTGTTATTTTATTTTATTTTATATTATATATTGTATATTATATTATATATTGTATATTCCATATTCTATACCCCACATTGGTTCTGCAGGAATATAAATAAAACATAAAAAACAGACAGTGTTGGAACTCTTTTAAACTAAATAATATATATATATATATATATATATATATATATATATATATATATATATATATATATATATATATATATATATATATATATATATATATATATATATATATATATATGTATAAGGATACGAGTAAACTGGGTTAGTGATGTGGGCAGTTTGGCATAAATGTGTAAGGACGTTGTGCTTCTTGAAGATAAATTAGTTATGCTGGTATACAGAGGTGGGGGCAGTAATAATGGAGCGATGTATGGCTTCATGGTTGATGAACGGTAAAAGCCTAAGAAGTAAAGTATATTAATAAGTGACACGAGAAAAGGACTTTGCTTTTGAGTGCAAACATGCAAAAGTAAGCAATCGTGACTTAGGGATGTAAAGAAATTGATGCCAAATGTGGACGCAGAGGTATGCAACTTGCAGAAGGTAAGGTACTTGGAAAGAAAGCTGCTTCGTTGTGAAAAGCGCCATCTCGGCAATGTTTCGGCAGACTGCACATTTCAGCAGATATTCAGTGAAACCGATAATGCTTCTGGGTAAACTATGCTTTGTGTGACTCCAGTGTTGGTAAAATAAATATACATGAGACTCTTCTTTGCCGTGTTGTCATATATTGCAAGAATACAGAACTTCCTTTGCTGGGAAAATTTGGAAGAATGACACTCTCACTTTATTTCTAACAAAAACAGATCCCTGTTTTTTAGATATAAGAGTGACCCCTAGCGAGAAAATCACAATCAAACTGAAATTTGGATTGTACACTTCGTTGGCAAGTTTTCGAGTTAATTTAAAGGTATATTACAGGTAATCTATTTTCATTGCATAATTTTCTGTTAGTAAATCTTTTTCTCGCAACAGTTTAAAGGTATGTTAGCGATAATTCATTTTAATAGCATAAATGATTTTCTCTTACACAAACAGCCAACAATTTTGATTTCGAAGTATTTAAAAAATTACTTGGAAATTTATCAATTCGTTTTGCAAGATTACTGTGAAATCGTGTGTTGAAACAGATATTGCTGTACTTCGGGGTGATCATTTTATTTACTTATTTATTTATTTTTATTTATTTATTTTTATTACTATTTTTTCTTTTACTATTTTAACGCCTGTCCATTGTCCGGAAATCTTTCGTCACACATCTGTGACCTCTTCAGCGACACTTTCCGTTTCCGTGTGTGTTCTTGCGCTTCTTACTCCATTCTATTCTTCTAAGATGTATATCTTTATGTGCGCGTGCGTTTGGGCTCTTGTTTGTGTGTGTGTGTGTGTGTGTGTGTGTGTGTGTGTATACGTGTGTGCTCCCGCGCGTGTATGTGTGTGTATGCTTGTGTGTGTGTGTCATAATTCTTAGCAGCAGTGTGGCCTTCCTTCAGCCCTAACTTCTCACCCCATTGTGCTGCTGCTCTCCTAAGACCCATGAAAAAAAAAAACAACAACAAGAAAAAAGGAAAGGTACAGTTCCTGTATTCCTCTGTGTATGTGTTCGTCTACGGTGTTGCCATCGTGGTAGTTGTTATTATTGCCATTGTCGGCACCGCTGCTGCTGCTGACCATATTAGTTGTGTTGTTGACATCACATGGGTTCGCTTCGTATGAATCCATTCCCTTCATATAGCTGGCGTTAAAATAATAAAATAACACTAATAAATGAGAGTGAAGAAAAAAAAAATAGTGCGTGTATTTATTTGGCAAAGAAAAAAATGACCATCCCGAAGTACAACAATATTTGGAAATTATAAAAGAGAAACGAGTGGCAGAATTGGACAGTCCGTATTTTAAAACCAAAAATTAAAAATCGAAAAACAGTGGGAAGCTTTGGAATTAGTAGGGTAGGGGGGAACTATTTAAAAAAATTTTTGGATAATCGTATTAATTCCATTATGCAGAAGACAGAATCAGAAGAATTTTGTGAAAATTCTTAAAAATAAAAAAAGTTATGAGGGGTCTTAGTACGCTTTTTTAATATTTTGTAATTCGTGTTTGTGATGAGCGTATTTAAAAACCTGATCCTCGACATAAACTTAATAGGAAGTTTTTTCACAAATCGTGTCATTTAGCTGTTATTTCTAGCATTTCGGAAGAGAGATTTTCGCTGCCCCTCTTTTTTCCAAAATTTCTTCGGCTTCCTATGTTTTCGATATAGGAAATTAAGATTTTGCTCCAAAAAACACGTTTTGAAAATTTTAATTCCCCCGCCCCTTTCCATCCTAATTTTTAATTTCAAACTTTTTTCGAAATTTTCTTTTTGTAATCCACGTAGAAAAATACACTCAAATCCGCTTCCCCAACCTCCACCCATCACCTCCCACATTCAAAAAGCTAAAAATTCCGAATGTTTCACTTTTAGCTTTTGTGAAAGCGGGGAAATCTTTTCAGAAATAATGTCGTTTAGCTGTTGTTTCTAGCATGTTGGGTTTTCTGGTGGTGGTCTGATAGTTTTGACGTCTGCTATTTCAGTAGAATTCTACACATGCGTGAAACATCAGACGAATGTGAAACATTCGAAGTTTTTAGCTTTTTCAAAGCGGGGAGGTGATGGGTGGATGAGGTGAGGGAAGGGGAATTGAGTGTTTCTTTAACCCTTCATGGGCTGGCAGGGCTGGAATTACACAAAAGGCTATTTTATTTTTGTGCATTTCCTCACTGTCTATGAAGTAATATTTGTTTAATCTTAGGGCGGCGAGCTGGTAGAAACGTTAGCACGCCGGGCGAAATGCTTAGCGGTATTTTGTCTGTCTTTACGTTCTGAGTTCAAATTCCTCCGAGGTCGACTTTGCCTTTCATCCTTTCAGGGTCGATAAAATTAAGCACCAGTTGCGTACTGGGGTCGATCTGTATATATATATATATATATATATATATATATATATACATATATATATTTTATATACACATACATATATATATATATATATATATATATATATATATACATACACACACATATATATATATATGCATACATATACATGCGCACACACACTTATATGCAGACATACACACACGCACACACTCACGGAGAGAGAGAGAGAAAGAGAGAGAGCGAGGGAGGGACAGAAGTAGACAGATGAACACACGTAGGCTGAACGCATGCATTTACATGGAAAACAACATACAGATTAGAAACTAAAGAAAACAAAAGGTATTATGTATAGTCTTGCCACCCTTCTATTGAGGAGTGTCACCTAACGTAGTTTAACAATTTCATTGGAACTTATAGTGTTACATACACCAATGACCCTATGCGCATATCACATATAGATATAGCCACGGCATAAGTTTTGGTGCTCTTGAAACAGCTGTCGAGACAAGATTTTAAATAATTGCTTTTTTATTCTTTATTCTGTAATCTGTATTCCATATATATATATTAATAACTCTCTGGGTAGCAAAAAAAAAAAATTTTGAAATTCTATTTGCTACCAGTGGTCTAGCGAGAAGAAAAAACTAGTCAATAGACTATATATTATTCATTTAAATACAGTGTACATTTAAACACAACAGAGAGATGTCTATAATAAGACATAATACGGAAAATAGATGGTAAATGTTTTTATTTTTCATTCCCTTTCGAAATTATCCCTAATTGTGGTTTGGAGTTTTGACTGCTCCTTCTAGCGGGTTAGATGTCCTATTATGGACATCTCTCTGATGTGTTTAAATGTACACTGTATTTAAATTATATATATATGTTGGAAACTCCGACGAAGTTATAAGGCGATATACAAGCACTTAACTATGAGAGCATTGTATCTTACAACAGAAACAGGTGTAAACCGATGGAGTTCATTTCATAACTTCTTGGTCCCTTGCCATTTATATACTCTCTTATTACACTTCGTACCCAGACAACGCTTTTCTCTGAAGTATTACACGAATGATGTTAAAAAAGTAAAAATCTTCTTAGATCTTGTATCCTAATTAAGTCGAAGGCCTTTAAGTGACAAGCTGCATTTTTATTTCTTCGGTTTATATTTATTTCTTTATTGTACACAGGGGGCTAAACATAGAGGGGACAAACAAGGACAGACAAAGGGATTAAGTCGATTATATATGAAAGGCAAAGTTGACCTCGGCGGAATTTGAACTCAGAACGTAGCGGTAGATGAAATACGCTAAGCATTTCGCCCGGCGTTGCTAACGATTCTGCCAGCTCGTCGCCTTCGGTTTATATTATGAGTATGAATATGTGTGCACCTGCACGTATATACTGGAGTATAATGGTATACTCGCGTTACAGAAACACTGCGGAATATAGCGGTAAACCTGCATTATAAAAACACTGCTTTCTCAGTTTCTATTGTCTTCTATAATACAATAAACATGCATGTCAATGGGAAGTACACTTCATGTTACGGTATTTCATAGTTTTCAGAAACGCATTTGACGACCATGTATGTTTGTATGTATGTATGTATGTATGTATGTATGTATGTATGTATGTATGCCTACATGTATGTATATATGAATGTATGTATGTATGTGCGTATGTATGTACACGTTTGCGTGCTTTTACTTGTCTTATATGTGTATGAGAGCTACTTGAATGTATGGAGTAGCCGACCCTAACTATGTACGATCGTATTTGAGTCGTGTGACATGTTTGCATCTGTGCATCTCCATATATGTTCTTCTGTGTATGTATGCGTATATATGCGTGTATATGTGAGTGTGTGTGTACGTGTGTGTGTGTGTGTGCGTGTGTGTTAGTATTGGCAGCATCTGAATTCAGCGTGTGTATATTATGGTTATATGGTGTGTGCGTGTATGTTGCAT
>NC_142932.1:93249998-93254998 GCF_046866305.1 Octopus bimaculoides | reverse complement strand
CATCCAAGATTCAGCTATGATACTTTGTTGAAAATATTTCACATGACTTACGACTCAGAGAAATACCTTTGAAGAAACGTGTGTGCAATGTGAGATCACGTACGCCATTTTTTCTATAGAAAGGTTGGTAGAAACGTTACTGTTTAGCAGCATTGCTTCAGGGTTTTTAGTCTGAGCTCAAATCCCGCCGAGGTCAACCTAGCCTTTCCTCTTTTTGTTATCGATAAAAAGTACCAGCCATATACTGGGGGTCGATGTAATCGACTTGCAACTTCTCTCCCTTCAAAATTGTAATCTCTTAGGCAAAAACTAGAAATAATCATCATCATCGTCATCATTACCAGCATCATCATCAACGTTGCCGTCATCATCATCATCATCATCATCATCATCATCATCGTCGTCGTCGTAATCGTTGTCGTCGTCGTCGTCTTCGTCATTGTAGTCGTCATCATCGTCGTCGTCATCATCATCATCATTATCATCATCATCATCATCATCATCATCATCATCATACCCAAACCGCTAACGTAACCACCACCGGTACCGTCATCGTTTTCTTCAACAACAATAACGACGACGAAGTTGACGACAACGGCGACAACTGAAACAGCAAGACCCACAATATCCTACCTACTACCCCGCCTCCTCTTTCTTTCTCCTCAAACTACACACACACACACACACACACACACACACACACACACACACACACACACACACACACACACACACCCTCTCACCCACCACCATCACGATGACATTAACCCAATGACATTAACTGAGAGAGAGAGAAAGAGAGAGAGAGAGAGAGAGAGAGAGAGAGAGAAAGAGACAGACAGACGGACAGACAGACAGACAGAAGGCAGACAGACAGACAGACTTTGACAAAGACAGAGTGGGTGATCTGGTTACTATTTCTAACAAGTCGAGCGCCTCTGTAGTGGATCCATTGTTGTTATCGTTATTTTGTGGGTGCTATTGTTTAGCCCTAGGTAGGCGTTGAACGAGCCGGCCCATGGTTAAAGGAATTCCAGGGATGACAATCCTGTCTTCTTCCTCTGTGCAGAGAACGCAGGACGACCTTATCTAATTCGTGTTTCTGAAGATGTTATGTCGTGATATGAGGGAGATTTGGCTGCTATTTGCCTGCAGGTCGAGAGAGAGAGAGAGAGAGCGATCTTCAGAAATCTCTCTCTCTCTCTCTCTCTCTCTCTCTCTCTCTCAAATCAATCCCTACCGTCTTAAAAAAAAATGACACTGAATGCTGTAGTCAAAGATAATGACAGGATGGCCACCACTGGAATGACTTTGATAATAGACTTGCTTCCGCAGGGCTGGTCTGGAGTGTTAAGCAACAATAACAACAACAACCCATAACCACCACCACCACCGCCGCCACCAAAACCACCACCACCGCCACCACCATCGCCGCCACCACCACCACCACCACCACCAAAACCACCACCATCACCACCACCACCACCACGACAATCACCACCTCCAAAAAACACCACCATCACCCCCACCACTTCCACTCCCACCACTCCCACCATCCCCACCTCCATCCCCACTACCACTGTCTTGAATGACCACGTTGTTTAAAAGGGGATAATGTTGGTGTTAGTATCAATTAATTGTCCTTTAGTTTCTCTATCCTCATTCTTTCGGTGTTGTATTTATTAAATGACGTTTAATTAAAAGTCATTCCTCACAGCCAAAGCAAAAAGAAGAACGGTGATGGTTCATAAGTCAGTAAGGTTGGTTATTTGACTAGATGACTGGGTGGATGGTTGACAGTTGTTTGGCTAGCTAGCTGGTTGGATGGTTGGTCGGTTGGTTACCTGGCTTGTTGACTGATTTGGTGGTTAGCTTTCGGGAAATTTATCCGTATAGCCATTGCTGAATAGCGTTGTGAATTACCATGTAACGCGCCTATGGATAAGTGTGTGTGTGTGGAGAGAGAGAGAGAGAGAGAGAGAGAGAGAGAGAGAGAGAGAGAGAGAGAGAGAGAGAGGGGAGAGAGAGAGGGGAGAGAGAGGGGAGAGGGAGAGAGGGAGAGAGAGAGTGAGAGCGAGAGAGAGGGAGAGAGAGAAAGTGAGAGAGAGAGGGAGAGAGAGAGAAAAGGAGAGAGAGGGAGAGACGGAGATTGATACAACCACCTCTTTTAACTTACTGCTTTCCTACATCTCCCTTCTTGATAGAAAGTAGTGTGTGGTTTAAATGAATATTAAACAAACTACCCTGTGAGGTGGAGAGAGAGAGAAAGAGAGAGAGAGTGAGAGAGAGAGAGAGAGAGAAAGAGAGAAAGAGAGAAAGAGTGAGAAAGAAGGAGAGAGAGAAAAAGAGAGAGAGAGAGAGAGAGAGAGAAATTGAACGATCACTATTGAATCAAAATGGCGTCTTCTACCAAATTACAAGCGGTTTCTTCAGTGAGGCATAGTAGGAATAAACGTTGAAATAAATGTTCGTGCTGATCCTTTTGATACAAGGAGTACTGAAATACTAGCAGTAATAACGTGGTTGACAAAAGCTATACTAATATTCAAGTTACGCTCGGCAGCGAGTTGGCAGCATCGACAACATTTTGTTCATTTCGTTCGGAGTTCAAACTGCGCCGAGGTTGACTTTGCTTTTCATCCTTTCAGAGTCGATAAAATGAATACTATTGAGCACTGGAGTCCATATAATCAACTAACCTCCTTCCCTTGGAATTACTGGCCTTGTGCCAAAAATTGAAATCAATATTGAAATTACGTAGGGTGGCGTGCTGGCAGAATCGTTAACAGCAGGGCAAAATACTTAGCGGCATTTCGTCCGTCTTTAAGTTCTGAGTTCAAATTGCGTCGAGGTTGACCTTGTCTTTCATCCTTTCGGGGTCGAAAGTAAAATAAGTACAATTCGGACGTTGGGATCGATGTAATCGACTTATTCCCTCCTTTGAAATTTTTGGCATTGTGCCAAAATTTTAAATCAATATTTAAATTACATACACACACATACATATATTCACATGCGTATATTTGCATGTGTGCGCGCGTGCGTGTGTGTGTGTGTTTGTGTGTGTTTGTATGTCTAAAAGCCTAGCATTAAATTATTATGCAATGAGCTAAAATCAGCACCAGTACATATAAGAATAATATTAATCTTTCTAATACTATTTTCAATTTCTTTATCGGCGAGAACAGGAGACAACTCAGGACATGTTTAAGCAATTTTTGTCCTCACCAGCGAAGCGAATTCGTCAGCTTTACTGACACAGCAAAGAGAGAATCACTTAATAAATGTACAATTTTGTACATTGGTTAGATTAGGAAGCTGCATTGATTTTTAAAGAGATTAAGTAAATATAATTCATTTTAAAGCATATATTGTACTTTATAACGGTGGAGTACCAGATCAAATGCCGAAAAATTAAACAGTTATTAAATTACATTCATCTACTACTTGATTGAAACCTCCTGAGGGATAAGTTTTGGCTTTCCTTCTTCAAGAGTTACTAAAATACGTGTTAAGTTACACATTTGACTACATTCTTCTCTTACCGCACAATTATTTCTCATTACATTAATATTAAATATACTACCGCTAACTTAATTAGTGAATGCACGCAGATTGTTTGCCAAACGACTTATTCGAGGCCTGCAAATATGTTTTCTGAATTTGATCATATTTGAAGGTGAAACACGTGTTTCAGTGTTCCGTAGGTCAGCTAGATTAGAAGGATTGTGTGTATGTTTGTTTGTGTGTGAGAAAGATAGATAAAGAGAGAGAGAAGGAGAAAGAAAGAGAGAGAGAGAAGGAGAGAGAAAGAGAGAGAAGGAGAGAGAAAGAAAGAAAGAAAGAAAGAAAGAGAGAGAGAGAGAGAGAGAGAGAGAGAGAGAGAGAGCAAACCATCAACACAACAATGAAGAAACGAAAATATTGATCAGTCAATCTAAATTATATTTTAATGGTGATGATGGTTGTTTCTGATGGGACTCTATGGAGGACGTGCCTGAGGACCCTACTCCCTATGATTGTCTCATGAATAGTTGGCAGCAAAGATGGACAGCGTTATTTGATGACTTTGAAACATTGCGAATTATTCTCGTATTTAAAGGCACTTCGTGTAAGAATCCGTAGAGCGTCGGATATACGCCAAGTGGTATTTAGTTGCATCTCTTTACGTTCTGAAATCAGATTCTACCGAGGTCAATTTTGCTTACCATCCCTTCGGGATCGATAAAATAAATTCTAGTTAAGTATTGAGGTCGATGTCCTCAATTAGTCCCACAAAATACTGGACTTGTGTCTTAATTAGAAACAATTACGGGATACTGAATTGGCGGAACAGTTAGAACGTGGGAACAGTTAGAACGTCGGAACAGAACGTATTAGTGTATTTAGTCACGGCTCTTTACGATCTGAGATAGAACCTCGCTGAGATCAATATTATCTTTCATGACTTCACAGTTGATAAAACAACATCCCAGTCACGCATTGGCATAGATGTAATAATCTCACTGCACCTCTTTAAAAAACAATTCCCCCAAATCTCTCCGCCCCATTGTCTGTGCCAAAAATCCTTATTCTCATATTTAAGGGCTGCACTTCATCGTTGGATAAGTACTTTGTAGTATTTAAATTTAGCTGCACCTTTTTACATGCTGAATCCAAATCTTGCCATCATTTCAACAGCGGTCGATTTCTGCTTATTCTTTTGCGAATTTACTGTATTGTGTTTTCAAGTTAGTTGAGAAAACTTAGATATTTTGATGTTAAGCTTCTTGCCATTTATAAAGCTTATATCGAAATTCCGAGATAATAGACAACGTTGTCGTTGTTGGTTATGGGTATCCAAAGGACTAATCGACAGATCACTATATATATGGCTGCAGAAGTGGAAAAAAGGGTGTCTGTAACTAGGTGCGCTGGACTACATTTTGACAAGGACTTGGAAGATAACCGGTTTTTCGTAGATACTTACATTTTCTGGTGATATACATATATGAGCACCC
>NC_142932.1:93239998-93244998 GCF_046866305.1 Octopus bimaculoides | reverse complement strand
ATTTCTTATATTTAATTGTTTATGTTATGATTTTGTTTACTCCATGTACCCAGACTTTGTGGACACCCTGTATATACAGAGATATAAGCATCCATCTACCATGTATCTATCTATCTGTCTATCTATCTATCTATCTATCTATCTATCTATCTATCTATCTATCTATCTATCTATCTATACATGCAAGCTACTACACATACACGAATATGCATACATTCCTATCTATATCTGTATTGTTGAGACGGTTATCACCTCTTTTCGCTGACCATATTTTCTTCATATTCCGACAGATAAATTCCGTTTTACATGATTAAGTCTAGATTGCAGATAAAAGGAATTTCTAGAGGAAATTAACAGATGTTATTTTAGGAATACGACCAAAGTAAATATATGGGAACGCATATTTGACAATGTAGCAGAACTATTTATAACAACGACGACGGCGATGATGACGTCGACGACTGCGTTAACTGCTACAGTTGTCGATGATGATGAGTTTGGTTTCAAATTTTGGAACAGTTTTCCGGGAGGATGTAAGTCGACTGCAACTTGTACTCATTTTATCGATCCCGAAAGGATGAAAGGCAAAGTCGACCTCAGCGGAATTTGAACTCAGAACTTAAAGACTGACGAAATGCCGATAAGCATTTCACCCGGCGTGCTAACTATTCTGCCAACTCGCCCTTATAATGATCATGATATTGCTTTCAAATTTTGGCACAAGGCCAGCAATTTCAGAGGAGGGGTAAATTGATTACACCGACACCAATGTTCAAAAGGTGCTTATTTTATAGACATCGAAAAGATGAAAGGCAAAGTCGACTTTGACAGAATTTGAAATCAGAACGTAAAGACAGACAAAATGTTGATAAGCATTTTATCCGGTGCGGTAACAATTCTGCCATCTCGCTGCTTTATAACTGCTGCTGCTGCTGCTACTACTACTACTGCTGCTGCTACTACTACTACTACTACTACTACTACTACTACTACTACTACTACTACTACTACTACCACTACTTTCTTTCGACTATTGGCACAAGGCCTGGAATGTTTGTTAGGAAGGGTACAGACAATTAGATCGAGTCCAATATTCATCTGGTACTTATTTTATCGATGCTGAAAGAATAAATGGCAAGGGCTACTTCGACGGAGTTTGAACTCGGAACTAACTGGGTCGGGATAAAAAAAAATGCTAAGCATTTTGTTTAACACTAAGCAGCTCGGCAATAACATAAAAAAACAGTAGCAGCAACAACTTTATCATCATCATCATATCATCATCATCATCATCATCATCATCATCATCATCATCATCATCATCATCATCAACAACAACAACAACAACAACCCGTTCTGCTATAGGCACAAGGCGTGAATCTTTGGGGAGGGGGTGATAGTCGATTAAATCAACTCCAGTACACGACTAGAACTTTGCTCATCGACCTCGAAAGGATGAAAGGCAACGTCAGCTTCGGCAGAATTTGAACTCAGAACGTAGCGTCGGATGACATGCCGCTAAGCATTTCACACGGCATGCAAACGATTTAGCCAGCTCGCCGATTATAACGACCCCAGTGTTCATCAACCCCGAAAGGATGAAAGGCGAAGTTAACCTCAGCAGTATTTTGAACTCAGAGCGTAAAGACCGACGAAATACCGTTTGACGTTTTGTCGGGCGTGTTTCTGCCAGCTCGCCGCCTTGACATCAGCAACAATAATAATTTTATTGCTTTGCCCTCATTTAATTCGTTTTTTTAGCGTCCTTAATAATAATAATAATAATAATAATAATAATAATAATAATAATGATAATAATAATAATAATAATAATAATAATAATAATAATAATAATAACAACAATAATAATAATAATCATAACAACAATAATAATAATAATAATAATGATAATAATAATAATAGTAGTAGTAGTAGTAGTAGTAGTAGTAGTAGTAGTAACAACAACAATAATAATAATAATAATAATAATGATGATGATGATAATGATAATGATGATGATGATGATGATGATGATGATGATGGTGGTGATAATAATAATAGATAAAAAAACAATCAAATTTGAGTAAATAAGAACAAACCAAGAAGGCATTAAGAGGAAGAAAAAACATTGTGGTGGTAAATGAAACGGAAATGGTTGCCAGGAAGAGTGCTAAGTCAATAAGAATGTTTAGCTTTCAAAAGTACCGATTGTGACCTCAGTATTGATTTTAAATACAATATATCTCTTAGAAGAAAAATGGTAAGTCTCTAATATTTTATCGAGTGAAATCATTTCTGTTTTGGAAGATCGGCAATTCTTTCAGAAAAAGAAAGCATAGTTTAGCTGTTAATTTTGTCAAATGCAGCTTGATTAGTCGTGTAATGAAAGAAACAAAGGTAACACCCAATATCAAGGTAGGCCTATGACCTGTCAGTCCAGAAGTTCCTGTCAATTTATTCAGGAAAGCTTGCCATTCATCGCCGTTTTGCCAGGCCTGACGCGAGTATTGTGCTCATTTTTTGCTGACTGAGGAGACTAGAGCAACGTGAAATGATATATTTTGCTCAAGTACACAACGCATCTCCCGATCTAGGAATCGAAATCACTATTTTACGATCATGAGCCCAACACTCTAACCACAAAGCCACGCGCTTCCATTTCGATTATTCATATATGAGACGTTTTGACATAGTCGTTTTGGCGCCACCTATTTGGCATTGATGATTCGATGGTAATTTGATATCAAACTAATCTTTCTCTCGTTCTTCCACTCCGTTTCTCTCTTCCTCTCCCTTTCTTTCTTTCTTTCTTTCTTTCTTTCTTTCTTACTTTCTTTCTTTCTTTCTTTCTTTCTTTCTTTCTCTCCCCATCTCTCCCTCTACCCCTCTGTCCCTCTACCCCTCTGTCCCTCTACCCCTCTCTCTCAGTTTATATATCTGAGCATTTAGTTACGTTTGTATGTATATGTAATGCCTGCCTCCCTCCATTACCCTCTCATTATCTATCTGTATGTGTATATTTCTGAGTGTGCATGCGTGGTGCGGTGTGTGTGTGAATGTGTACGTGGTGTGTGTGTGTGTGTGTGTGTGTGTGTGTGTGTGTGTGTGTGTGTGTGTGTGCATTTGTCACCATCACAAAAAATGTACTGTCGCCAAAACATACTGAATGTTCAATCAACTTTGTCAGATCTTCAACGCCCAAACAGTAACATTCAGTCGTTCATCCCGTGTTACACCCAATACTCACGAATATCAGCTTGCCTGCCTGAAATATTGAGTGAAATAGCGACTAATGACATGGAAATGCTTTAGCAATTTTAGTATACCAGGAATATCAAAGTTTTTATGATAGCGAATCGGTTCAATTGTCCTTGTATATGTCCCGTTTCACTCCGCTCTGATTTCGAACCCCACAAAGACCAACTTTGCGATTTGTCTCATTTGTGGTCGATAGATATAATACCAGTCAAGTGTTGATGTCGATTTCTCCTTTCTCGCTCTCTCTCTTGCTTTACTCTTTCTATCTTGCCTTCGCACTCTCTCTCTCTCGCACTCTCTCTCTCGCTCTCTCACTGGGAATAAGCAACGTGAAGGGTCAAGTAAAGAGCATCCACATCACCGTTCCCCCATTCTGTTCACATCTCTGTAGAGATGACAAGGCAAAAAGTATTTAACGTTTTATTATAAGCCACCTCTACCTATTACAATAATACTCCAAGTATTAT
Source organism: Octopus bimaculoides (assembly GCF_046866305.1). Lineage (NCBI taxonomy): Eukaryota > Metazoa > Mollusca > Cephalopoda > Octopoda > Octopodidae > Octopus > Octopus bimaculoides. The sequence goes on along the minus strand of NC_142932.1, from coordinate 93,241,273 downwards.
AGCAACGCGATTTCCAAAATGTTTAAAATTGAAAAATAAATGCGGAAATAGTTTGACAATTTACAAAAAGGAACCATATAACAGGACATTCCACCCAAATTCACAGTTTTTTCCCCAAACAGTATAAAAACTATACTCATGACTCAACGAAGAGTTTAGTTTCAACAATATATTCTTCACAACTCATCTCCCTGTCTAGGAATCGAAATCGACGTATTCAAACATTTAAAACTCTGTTGATTCTTCCTGGCAGGTTTGTGTAACTTCTATTTTGATTCACTATTAGATTCAAAGAATTATATTTCAAGGAAAAATTCATATTTTGTGCGTAGCTGTGTCGTGTAAATATCGTGATCAAAGCAGTATATATTGAGCTTGAGGGAATGGAATCAAATGAACAACGGTTTAAAGTGGTTAATTCCTTTTTTTCTTCTGTTTGGCGCCTTTTTCGGGATTCAATGCATTTTCTTACTGCCGCAAATCAAACTTTACAGTAAGTGGTAATTCTATACTTTTATCTGCTTCCGCCGACGGACTTGCAGCCGAAGTTTACAAACGTAAGATCTGTAAACTTCTATTGGAAGTAGTCAGAAAATGGATTTAATCGTGAATAAGGCTTCAAAGGGAAGAAACAAGGAGAAACGAGTGGAAAAAGTTGAGGATGTTATGCATTGAACACGGAAGAAAATGCAACTTTTGTAATTTTATTCCATTCAAACTGTTATTTGATTTAATACATCAAAATGCATAGTTTTGACCTTGATATATGCAACAACTATACATCGATTGAAAACAATACACTGTTAACGTAGACGTTACTCGGACCTGTTCTAAAGAAGTTTCAGGTGTCGAAACTGCATACAGCTGATAATAGGATAAATAAGAGAAATGAAACTGTTATCTTTTGATTTTATAAACGAAAATTTTTGAGTAGAATAAAGGAAAGGAGACAAGCTCTTTGTCTTTCTCTCCCCTTAATTCTATTTTACTCTCTTATGCAAAATAATCTATCTATCTATCTATCTATCTATCTATCTATCTATCTATCTATCTATCTATCTATCTATCTATCTATTAGTAGATAAGTACAGCGTAATTCGTAGGCAGGAGACGTGCAGCCGGAGAGTGCAAAGTTCAGAATAAAAAAGTCCAGAATGAAAAAAAAGGTAGAGAGTCCAGAAGTTCGTGTGTGATGAGTAGAGACAGGATTAGCTGGTGCGACCACGGCCATGATAGATCGCTGACCACTACACATATATATTTTTTTCTCTCTTT
>NC_142932.1:93224998-93229998 GCF_046866305.1 Octopus bimaculoides | reverse complement strand
AATAGTTAGTTGCCTTCACTCTAAACATTACCTGCTTTCCTACAAAGAAATACACAAGCATTGGTGCAAGTCATTAAAGCACTTAGGTTTTCTAAGTCACATGACCTTTTCCGATTCACTTCAAAAATCTCGTGGCACACTTACCAACTGTATGAGACATACAAGTGTGCCGTGGCAGTTGAATATGCCTGCTTTAGACATTAGGAGTTGATAAATATTCTACGCTCTACATTTCATCCACCTTTTCTGGCTCTTTTATCCTTGCATCAATTTGATTAACCATCGTATAACGTGTTTCCATTACTCAACGATATTTCCTTCCATTAGCAGCTAATTTATGTCCAATGATAAAACAGAGAAATAGAGACGGTGCAAGATTGAACTAAAATATGCATTAATGGAAATATTTGTCGATTTATTTGAATAGAAACACATATGATGGAGGTGGTGGTTATAGAAACTGTGGCGGAGCTGATAGTTATGGAAATAATGGTGGTAGTAGTGGTTATTGAAATAGAGGCTGTGGAGGTGGTGGAGGTGGTGGTGGTGGTAATTATAATGATGGAGTTATTGACATTTGTGGCAATGTTCAAGGTTGTGTGGTGGATGGTAATGGAAATACTTGCAAGGGTGGTATTAGTATTAATAGTAGTGTGACGAAAAGGATGGTTATAAGACGAGATGTTGGTGCTGGTAGAAGCAACACTACTGTTGTTCCTGATTAGAGTAATTAGTAAGATGGTGCAGCAATAAGTATGTATGAGTGAGTGGTGTGCTGTTCGGGAGGTTGTTGTTGATAGAACAAACTATACTGCGGTAGTTATCCCGAGAGAAACTCTCATATTGGCATTTTGCTGCAAAATGCACTCTTATATCGTTTTCGGGGAGATAAATTCTCGCTACCTCTAGTGCTGAAACCATCAACACTATCTCCAGCGCTGAGATCACGTGATTTCGACTTTGTTTGATCTTGTCAATGATAGACACACGCCCGCTAGAGAAAAGAGCGTTTCACTTGCCCGCCAGCGATATATAGATTGACAGTGCCAGGACAGGCGCTGGTGTCGCAATTAGCCAGTTAGCTTATTAAAATATATATACTGGGGTCAGAGGGAGTATTAATACTGTGACGTATCCCCACTTAAACATGAATGTTCTGTTGGAACAAGTTTAAAGATTGTTCTAATAGAACGTGTATCCCCATGTTTAAGTGGAGATAAATATTACCTCTTGGTATTAATACTGCCTCTGTTGCTAATATATAGTTGTTGTTGATGGTTACAGATAATGATAGTGATTTTTTTGCTTTGTCTCAAGTCAGCTCTGATTAATCAGATTTGTGATGAAAGGCATTGCAGCCTCTGACCATAAGTCTTATATAAATACACATTGTATTTGTTGTTTTGTTGTTGTTTGTTCCTTCTCGAGCCATGCTTGGCTCATAAGGGCTGGTTTCCCGGTATCATTGCCGTATAGGTTCCCCACCTAGATTGGACACCGGTCCGTCACAGATGAGCTGCTAGATGCAGGAGGAAAGAAAGTTGTGGTGTAAAAGTTAGCAGAAGTTCGCGTGGAGCTTAGGTGTTTCGGTCATAAACACAAATCACCCGGTCTGAGATTCGAACCCGCGATCCCTCGACCGCGAGTCCGCTGCTCTAACCACTAGGCCATGTGCCTTCCCGCATAGTGCATTCATGTTTATTTTATTCGATATAAACTTCCGTTGTTAGGGTGTAATTAGAGGTAGATATAATTGCTATTTCTAGCAGATGAGGAACGCAAAGAAGCTTCGGTCGATGCTCATTGGCGATTAGGTGGATATGTAAGAGAGTAAGGTAGAGAGGATGAGAAAGAAGGAAAAGAAGAGAATGTGAAGGGCAACGGAATTTCATATCCATGTAATTTTCTGAATTTTATCAACTTATTTGAAGAGAGAAAAGAGAAACAAAGAAAGGAAGAGGAGAGGAAAAGACTGAGAGAGAGAGACAGTGATCAAGCAGGAAAAGTCTAGCAGAGAGAAAAGTAGTTACTCTCTTTCTCTTTTACTCTTTTACTTGTTTCAGTCATTTGACCACGGCCATGGTGGAGCACCGCCTTTAGTCGAGCAAATCGACTACAGGACTTATTCTGTGTAAGACTAGTACTTATTCTATCGATCTCTTTTGCCGAACCGCTAAGTTACGGGGACGTAAACACACCAGCATCGGTTGTGAAGCGATGTTGGGGGGACAAACACAGACACACAAACACATATATATACATATACATATATACGACAGGCTTCTTTCAGTTTCCGTCTACCAAATCCACTCACAAGGCTTTGGCCGGCCCGAGGCTATAGTAGAAGACACTTGCCCAAGGTGCCACGCAGTGGGACAGAACCCAGAACCATGTGGTTGGTAAGCAAGCTACTTACCACACAGCCACTCCTGCGCCTATACAAAGAAAAACAAGAGAGAAATAAACATACCCGCGCACGCGCACATACACACACAAGACACACAGAAACACACACGCAATACACGCAAACACAATACACACAAACATACACACAGGCGCACACATGAACGAATGCGCGTGCGCACACGCGCAGACACACACAGACACACGCACGCGCAAACACATACACTAACACACATACCACACACACACACACACACACACACACACACAAGAAACTGAGATGACAAAGGAATAAACGATTATCTTATGAACTTCATTACAGCTGTTTCTGTTTTAATTGCAATGCATAGTGAACTGCCTTATTATTTAGTATCAGAATGCCTAAGTAATATATATTTAAGTGTGTGTTTGTGTGTGTGTGTGTGTGTGTGTGTGTGTGTGTGTGTGTGTGTGTGTGTATGTATGTATTTTCCTTTGATTTCAATATGGAACGATGTGTGTAACTTACGATGGTTAATAAACACGTTTTATTACATATTCTCCACACTTACCCATCTTTGCTAGCTGTGCGCATGCTTGAAGTTTACAAACTTCATACACCGAGTTCTATGAATCGTACTAACTTATTACTATGTATGTACATGTGTATGTATGTGTGTATGTACGTATGTATGTTTGTACGTATGCGTGTGTGTATCTGTGTGTACATATATACGTTAACATATAACGCAAGGGAGCGGCAGAGAGAAAGAGAGAGGGAGAGAGAGAGAGAGAGAGAGAGAGAGAGATAGAGAGAGAGAGAGAGAGAGGGAGAGAGTGGGAGAGAGAGGGAGAGATAGAGAGTGATATAGAGAGTATAAGAACGAGAGTGAGAGAGAATGCATGTGAGTGAATGAGAAAGAGAGAGGAAGAATTAGCCTAGCTACCGAAGAATGACAAAATACAAGTGAAGAAAGACATGATTTTTGCCTGAAGCAGTTTTAATGATTAATGATACCTTAAAACATTAAGAGGTTGAATATTCACCCATTGTTTTGCAAAGATGTAATGATTAGTTAACTAGCATTCTTTGCAACGATATATATGTATATATATATATAAATATATATAGATATGCAGGGCAGGGAATCGTCAATTAGTAATAAAATTAATAATTAACAATTTTGCCGGGTAGCTCAGTATGAAAAAACCTTTTCGGTAAAAATCATTTATAATCATAAATATATAATCATAAATATATAGGGATTGACAGTAACCTGCTTCTCCAACATACTGAGAATTCAGAAATAGCAGTCAAAGAACTACTGATTTCAAAACTACAAATTATTACTCTAGATTGATAGCGATATTTTTGATACACACAGAACAAAAAACAGTAGAGAAGAGTAAAAAAAAAAAAAAACAGTAGAGAAGAGTAATAATTTGTAGTTTTGAAATCAGTAGTTCTTTGACTGCTATTTCTGAATTCTCAGTATGTTGGAGAAGCAGGTTACTGTCAATCCCTATATATTTATGATTATAAATGATTTTTACCGAAAAGGTTTTTTCATACTGAACTACCCGGCAAAATTGTTAATTATTAATTTTATTACTAATTGACGATTCCCTGCCCTGCATATCTATATTTTAATAATACCTCTAAGGTGAATAGTTAAACCGCAAGAAGTTCGTACGGGTCTCTTTTCTATGCGGGACTATTTATGATGCACACTGAATTGAATTCATTAGGGCGAGAGATTTTGAACTCACTGGCCCATAAATTTCTTAACGTCTTCCTCACGTGGTATTGATGTCGCATGGTCAAAATTAACGTGAGTTATTTAGACATTAACAAATTTATTAGAATATTTAGCTGAAGATCAGAATAGAGTATTCTTTACTCTTAACTGTGAAACGATCGTACTAAATTAACTAAAGGCAAGTGGTTTTTTTACTCTTCTCTACTGTTTTTTGTTCTGTGTGTATCAAAAATATCGCTATCAATCTAGAGTAATAATTTGTAGTTTTGAAATCAGTAGTTCTTTGACTGCTATTTCTGAATTCTCAGTATGTTGGAGAAGCAGGTTACTGTCAATCCCTTATAAATATATATATGTATATATATGTATGTATGTATGTACGTATGTGTGGACGTATATGTATTCACGTACGTAAGCATACCTAGGTACATATATAAATATATGTATTTATGTATGCATGTACACACACACACACACACACACACACACACACACACACACACACACACACACACACACACAGATAGGTAGATACAGCGAGAGAGAGAGAGAGAGAGAGAGGGAGAGGGAAAGAGAAAAAGACAAACAATCGTATGTTTATGAATACATTTAATAAGTTGCTGCAAAATATTAGAAAGATATAATCAGATCATTACAGATTTTTCGATACCTCCTCGGAACACTAGATATCATAATATTACAAATAATAGATAGTATTATAATAGTACATTATTACAAATAGTAGATATGTAATTGAATATAATAAAATCATATAAGGCGGTATGATACATATTAGCCATGTTGCGTTATATCTACATGCATGTATATGCAATACATTATCTTCAGAACTGTAAATGA
>NC_142932.1:93209998-93212498 GCF_046866305.1 Octopus bimaculoides | reverse complement strand
ACCCCGAAAGATGAAAGGCAAAATCGACCTCGGCGGAATTTGAACTCATAACGTAAGCATTCCGGAATTCGAACTCATAACGCAAGCATTCGTCCAGCGTGCTAACGATTCTGCCGGTTCGCCACCTTAAAGAACATATCAAATATTTCCATATAATTTAGAGAACATTTTCTTTTCATATTTTTTTGTGATGAGAATTCAAGACAAACAGTAGAGATTTTTGCATTGACTTCAGTACTGGTTTGCAGACATACTGTGTCATCGACGTGAGAGTATAGTCAATATACATATACTTCATTAGGCATTTTGTCGACTAGAACTTATTCTATTGCAAGAGTACAACAAGGAAGGTGGATCTGATTAGTGATTCACACATGACAACTTTAGTGAGTATGGTGAAGTTGATACTTAGCTGGGTAGGTCTAATATGACCAGAACGTAATCGGAGTTTTCTCTCTTATTTGATGAAATGATTAAAACAATATTAGTCATTTAAGCTAAAACTTTTTTCCCCCTTTCCACGTATGTATTTTTAATCAGATTTGTTGTTATTGCAGTAGTAATGGCAACGCTAACATAAACTAATTAGCTGAGGTCCATTTAAAAAAATTAATGAACCGAAATTTAGATTTTTTTCCTACCGTCTGGGGAACTTAATTTTAAAATTTAGATAAATTGAATGAGTAAAGTATGGTCGTAGAAGCTTTTTAAATATTTAAATATTTTAAAACATTTCACAAGTTTTTAGAGTGACTAACTAGGAATCTCATATCCTACAAGACAATTCAAAACAAAGATTACGTATACATTGCATATACTTCAGACGTTTATTTTATTACTTTCCGATATTCCTTATGTCTACATAACAAGACACTAATGTAAAAAGTGACGTTTCTTCAGCTTTTCTTTCAAAGGTACACTCAAATGTCATTTAAATGTTTCAAAGGAAAACATTTCTTCTGAAAAGGAAATGATAACAGGAAATGATTCCTTCCTGTTATCTTAAACTTCAATCATATTTCACGATTCAACTTTCTAATTCATAATATAGAAAGACCACTCGAGGAAATGGGAGATGAATTTACTTGATACTTAATATACAAATGATAAAAATATTTCTATTCATCAATATACACACAAAGATGTACACGTACATACAGACATATATATAGAATATGCATACATATATAAGTGCACACATACACACGCACACACACACATATGGTCTTGGGAGGGTAGAAAGATGGGGTATTTCCAATGCAACACTCAACCCGAGGTTTAAGCTACCTGCACTGTAGGATTCCTGACTGATATCGAAATTCTGCAGGTGTAGACAATCCAAATTTCACAACGGTAGAATCCTTGTGTGGGTTTAGCGAGGAATAGAATATAATACAAATAAGACAAAGACGAGAGAGAAGAAAATGAAGAGCCTCTTCTTCGATTTGTTGTTGTTGTTGTTATTGTTATAGTTGTTGTTGTTGTTGTTGTTGTTGTTGTTGTTGTTGTTGTTCTTCTTCTTCTTCTTCTTCTTCTTCTTCTTCTTCTTCTTCTTCTTCTTCTTCTTCTTCTTCTTCTTCTTCTTCTTCTTCTTCTTCTTCTTCTTCTTCTTCGAAGTCTCCTGCAACTCTTCTGGACGGTCACCTTGTTTAAGTTCGTGAATGCTGCCGCAATTCTAGCCTTCACTTCATTTTTGATATTACAAGGAGTTTTGTTGGTCTCTCGCTCAACTGCGCCTACACATAATAGTCAAGCGGATTGCAGTCTGGGGAGTTAGCTGGCCAGATGTTAGGGGTGATGTGGTCGCAGAAATTGACAACCATGACTGGGTTCTCCTGCTTGTGTGGCATGGTGCAGAGTCCTGTTGCTAGACGTAAGGTCTTTCAGCAGCCACCTTCTTGACCCAGGGCAGTACTACCTCCTTCAGGCCATGTGGGAAGATGAATGGAGGCATAACGTCGCCATCTCTAGTGATCACTCAAAATACCATGATGTTGACTAGATGTTTGATTTGTATCACTCTCGGTACAAGTCTTCAGATTGTAGTCCTCAGATTGATAGCCAAACACTCTGAAATTATTCGTATTGTAACTTCCAGCGCGGATGCCAAGCAGTATAGCATGTCGTTTCCAAATTTTTGGTAGTGTAAATTGCGTCATGGTGCTGTTTTCCTCACAGACGGTGCCCAATTGACTCTACTATACTGTGTAGTCGACAAAATCAAAAAGAAACAATGCGCATGCGCAAAATACAAAATAATATAAAATGATGACAATTTACCTATCGCACCCTGTATATATATATATATATATATATATATATATATATATATATATATATATATATACAAGAATAAGGGCAGGGAATCGTCAATTAATAATAGAATTAATAATTAACAATTTTGCCAAGTAGTTCAGTATGAAAAAACCTTTATCGGTAAAACCATTTATCATCATAAATATACAGGGATTAGCATTGAGTTGCTTCTCCAACATACTGA
>NC_142932.1:93192498-93199998 GCF_046866305.1 Octopus bimaculoides | reverse complement strand
CCAGCAATGGTTGAGAAGCTCAGGACTCAAAGCAGAGACTGAAGGATTTTTAATTGCTACACAAGACCAAAGCCTCCCCACCAGAAATTACCAAAAACATATAATGAAAAGAAACATAACAAGTAACTGTAGAATATGTGGAGATGGACAAGAAACAATAAATCATATTATCTCTGGCTGCCCAGTCCTGGCTAAGAAGGAATATATTCACAGACACGACAGAGCTGGGACCTATATACACTGGAAGCTATGCCAACACTATGGAATAACAACAGAAAAAAGATGGTATAAACACACGCCAGAAAAGGTCACAGAAAACGAGAAAGCAACCATACTCTGGGATATGCCAATACACACAGATAGAGAAATTAAAGCGAATAGACCAGATATAGTTGTCAAAGATCATGAAGAAAAAAAATGCTTTCTAATTGATGTATCAATACCAGCAGATGACAACGTTTCTCCAAAAGAAATGGAAACACTTTCAAAATACAAAGACCTGGAAATAGAGGTAACTCGAATGTGGAATCTAAAAACAGAAACAACTCCTATTATAGTAGGTGCCTTAGGTATAATAAAAAAATATTCAGACAAATACATAACAAAAACACCAGGACTTACAAATATATATAACATACAGAAAATTGCACTACTGGGCACTGCACACATCCTACGCAAAACACTTTCAATACAGTAACCATAAGAGCACCACAGCAAACCACAGCACATACCCAAGGCGCACAGAGCTGCTTTCGGTAGTGAAGTGAAAGCACGTTATAAAAATAAAACTACTGAACAATAATAATAATAATAATAATAATAATAATAATAATAATAATAATAATAATAATAATAATCCTTTCTACTAAAGGTACAAGGCCTGAAATTGGGATGGGGAGACTAATCAATTAAATCCATCCCAGTGCATAACTGGTACATCTCGATTCAAATTTGTTCGTTTCGTGAAAATTTTCGTTTTTTCCATGCATGGAAAATAACAACAAAAGTAGCAACGACGATAGAAGAGGCCAACAAGCGAGTACAACGGCAATTACAAATAACAGCTTGTCTTTCGTTAGTGCCACTAAGTCCTCTTTTCATAGAGTAAAATTCTCTGATGAAGTCAGACTATTGGTAGAGCGAAACGGATTAACTGTCAAACTCAACACCCCCGTCGACACCATTCAGACATCCGTACGTCGCGCAGTGACGTTCCGTACAATTGGACTAAAGTCAAGAAAAGCGGAAAGATCGACTGAAGCTCAAGTCCAAAAGTCATTAGTTTCCGTTTGGAGCTTAAAAGAATATATACAAAGAGAAAAGGGTTATGGAACAGTGGAGGTGAGATTTGAAATGGATGAAGAAGCAAAATATCATTCTCTAAAACTTCTGAAAAGTGAGGATATTTGTTAGTTCTGTAGCAAACTCATAAGAGGCGGAGAGAGAACGCAGGTTCGTTTGCCTGAACAGGAGAAATTATTGATTTCTCATTGGTTGAAAATTACTGCCCATATACGAATTCGGAACTTTCATTAAAGAAATATTTCACGAGGTACGGTTCTAGAATTCGTGTATGAGCAGTTATAAAACCCCTGATTTTCGGGAAACTCTTCAGTGATCGTTGGACTGTCACTCAAATCCACGACACTCACTCAAGTGATCGTTGGACTGACACTCAAATCCACGACACTCGCTCAAGTGATCGCTAGGTTGTCACTCGAATCCACGACACTCACTCAAGCGATCGTTGGGTTGCCATTCAAATCCACGACACTCACCCTCTTGAGTATCGGCTAATATTTATGCCATGTTCAATACTCAATTTCAACAATATTGAATTGTTGTGAACTCTTGTAGCTAGAATGAAAGATTAGTTAGTATAAATTTTAAGTCGTAATTCTCTACGACAATATGATTACTTTCTAATCTATAGTATATATAAAACAGAGGTGTGTGTGTAATCGCTTTTCACGTGAAAACGGCTTCACTATTTACTTCCATACTTGTGATACTTAAATAATTTGACCTCGGATAAATCTTAGGCTCTTCATTTGATTTTTTTAATCTCTAATTAAAAATAAATAATATTGCTTTATATTTAAGATTCACTTCTTTAAAAAGGTTTCTCAATGTCAACTTCCGGTACGGACGTGAGAAAACGGCGACGTCTCTCACTCTCTACTACGATCAATTACTGAAACACATATTTACGAAGTTCATAAAATTCAATATTCCGTACAAGATAGTTTTTAACGTGCTTTTATTTATACGATTTTTGGGCGTTCCATGTTCATCTCATATATTCTCTCTCTCTCTCATTCACACACTCCAGGTTTGATTTCGTTCTGAACTCGCACACTTCGTTAATTTCCGTAAATAAATTTTCTATTATTTTTTTTTTGGCACATGTGTGTTTCTGTATGTGTGTGAGTGAAGGGGTATGTTGTGATGTCTACGTACATACATAAATACATATGCATACATCTTTTCTGTGTGTATATCTGCACGTGTGTGTGTGAGAGACAGACAGACAGACAGACAGAGAGATGTTTCAGTGACTCTCTCTCTCTCACACATACGTACAAGAAATGTATGACTATTTATGTATGTACGTATAATTGTCGACACACCCCTTCACTGGCTCTGTCTCTGTCTGTCTGTCTGTCTGTCTGTCTGTCTGTCTGTCTGTCTGTCTCTCTCTCTCTCTCTCTCACTCTCTCTCTCTCTCTCTCTCTCTCACACACACACACACACGTGTGTCTTTGTAAATATGTTTGTATATATTTATGTATGTGTGTGTTTGTAAGAGACAGAGTGTGAGTGAGTCAAGGGGTGTGTTGTCATATGCATCCATCATTTTTGGATGTATGTGTGCGTGTGTTTGTGTGTGAGAGAGCGCTGTGTATGTAGTACTAGCAGAGGCACCCGGCGTTGCTCGGGAATGAAAATGTTGCTTATATACTTGAAGAAAAAAAGGCAAAATATGCTGTATAGAAATTTGAGAGGACATTCTGTAGATGGACTCTCAGATGAATGATGGCTGGGCGCCTCTCATGAATGGGGAAAATTGAAGATGTGCCAAAAAGCCTCATTGGTACTTGGAAACTTTTACGGAAATTAAAATTGGGATTAAATGAAAAAAATGATTTACGTGAATATTCTCACAAGAGTAATTGAAATAAATGGCGATTGTGGAACCCCCCCCACGCGCGCGCGCGCATACACACGTGAGTCTATGTAAATATGTTTGTATACATTTATGAATGTGTGTGTTTGTAAGAGACAGAGTGTGAGTGAGAGAGAGGGGTTTGTTGTCATGTATACGTACATGCATAAATATATATACATCTTTGGATGTATGCATATGACAACACAGCTCTTGACTCACTCGCACTCTGTCTCTTACAAACACGCACGCGCGCGCATACACACGTGTGTCTTCGTAAATATGTTTGTATACGTTTATGTATGTGTGTGTTTGTAAGAGACACAGTGTGAGTGAGTCAAGGTGTGTGTGTGTGCGTGTGTATGTGTGTGAGACAGAGTGAGAGAGCGGTGTGTATGTTGTATTTACTCTCTCTCTCTCTCATACACACTCACACACACACTCACACACAAAATAGAGAGTGAAGCTTTTTGCCGTTGTTACGTCAATACCGGAAGTTGACATTGAGGAACCTTTTTAAAGAAGTGAATCTTAAATATAAAGCGATATTATTTATTTTTAATTAGAGATAAAAAGAAAATCAAATGAAGAGCCTAACATTTATCCGAGGTCAAATTATTCACGCATCACAAGTATGGAAGCATTTGGTGAAGTCGATTACACACACATCTCTGTTTTATATATAGTATATATTTACTCTCTCTCTCTCTCTCATACACACGCACACACACACACACAAAGATGTATGCATATTTATGCATGTACGTATACATGACAACAAACCTCTCTCTCTCTCTCTCTCTGTCACACACACACACACACACACTTCCATTTCATCTGATGTGTGATACTCTGTGTGTGTGCGTGCGCGTGCGTGTGTGCTTTCGTGCGTGCGTGAGGGGTTCCACAATCGCAATTTATTTCAATTACTCTTGTGAGGATATTCACGTAAATCATTTTTTTCATTTAAGCCACATTTTAATTTTCGTAAAAGTTTCCAAGTACCAAAGAGGCTTTTTGGCGCATCTTCAATTTTCCAATTCATGAGAGGTGCCCAGTCATCATTCATCTGAGAGTCCATCTACAGAATGTCCTCAGATTTCTATACAGCATGTTTTGCATTTTTCCTTCCAGTATATAAGCAACAATTTCATTCCCGGGCAACGCCGGGTTGCTCTGCTAGTGGTTATATAAATGCCAAAATGTACATAATAAACTAATGTAGAAATTTAATTCTTTTTACTTCTCGTTTCTTTCAACTTGTTGAATTTATTTCTGTATATTTATGAAACTGTATTTTCTTTATGTGTTACAGTCGGGAAGAGATTGTGTGAATACTATATCTTTATTTACAATGTTTTCGATCGTAAGTTATAACAAATATTATTATTTCTTAATTAAAAGCTATAATGATAATCTCGTTAGTTATAACTTAATTATAAGTATTTATCACTAAGCATAACTCTAGTTTAGGCTGCGTAAATGTTATGATGTATACATACCAAGACGCTGAACGTGCGTTCAATACGTACATGTATGTTGAAGATATAGATTTGTACTCTTTTGACCGTTACACGAATCTATATCTTCAACATACATGTACGCAGCCTAAACTAGAGTTATGCTTAGTGATAAACACTTATAATTAAGTTATAAGTAACGAGATTATCATTATAGCTTTTAATTAAGAAATAATAATATTTCTTATAACTTACGATCGAAAACATTGTAAATAAAGATATAGTATTCACACAATCACTTCCCGACCGTAACACATAAAAGTTCCTTACTACTGCTGCCAGGGACGGCCAAGAATCCATGTCCAGTAGGTGCCGCCAGAAATGATCATTCCCTAGTTAACTGCTGTGGTTATGGTAGACATCGAAGAAGACACAAAAAGTATCGAAGCCTACCAAGCTGAAAAAGAGAACTGGGATGGAACACCTCATCCAAACTAATAAAAAAGTGCGGATGCTAACCCAGGCTAAATACATCTGTCAGCCGCTCTCTTCCGGAAAACTTTTTGCCTAGCATCGACGGAAAACTTCCAAAAATCTCTTGCCTGGCAGTGCTGCTGGGGAGCATTGCCCATTCGAGATAAACTTTACAGGCACGAAGAGCAGACACCCGAGCATGTCCAAGATGCTTGCATGGCGATGAAACCGCCATGCATGCACAATTCCGTTACTGATTTGTAGGTTTATGTCAAATACCTGCTGTCACGTGTGGGACTGATCCGACTATCAACTGAATCTATAGTGAAGATGGCCTGGCCGTCTTCTTTTAACCGGTAAGTCTAGGTCGTTTTTATATGCCTGTGGTTATAACATGGAAGTATCCAAAGAGCATTTGAGGCACATAATGCTTTATGAGTACAAAAAAGGAAACTCTGCAGCCGAAGCGACTCGAAACACACTCAGTTTATGGGAAAGAATGCTTGAATGAAAGAACTTGCAGAAGATGGTTTGCAAAATTCAGAAGTGGAGATTTCAGCTTTGAAGATGAAAAACGAACAGGACGCCCAGTTGAGTTTGATGATAAGCTCCTTGAGGCATTACTTGAAGAAAATCCTGCATTATCAGTTGAAGAATTGACTATAAAGCTTAGTTCAAACCATACAACTGTTCATCGTCTTCTTCAACAACTTGGAAAAGTTCCTAATCTTGGAAAATGGGTGCCTCATGAATTGTCCGAAAGCAACCGTAAATCCCGAGTTGACATCTGCTCTTCTCTTCATTCTCACGAACTCATTTCACTCCTTTTGGATAGACATGTGACTGGTGACGAAAAATGGATCTTCTATCGAAATGTTAAACGTCGTAAACAGTGACTTGGTAAAAGGGAAAAAGCTCAACCGCGACCGAGAAGGGAACTTCATGGGAAAAAGGTTCTTCTCTCTATCTGTTGGGATTGCAAAGGAGTAATTCACTTTGAATTGTTACTACCTAATGCACAATCAATGCTCAAGTCTACTGTCAGCAATTAGAGCGTTTGAACCAAGATTTGAAGAAAAAAGACCCGCTTTAGTGAATCGAAAAGGATTGATGTTTCATCAGGACAATGCGCGACCCCACACTGCAAAGATCACATCACAGAAGATCGAATAGCTTGGTTGGGAAAAATTTCCTCATCCACCTTATTCTCCCGATCTTGCTCCTTCAGACTACCATTTGTTTCGTAGTTTACAGAATCATTTGGGGGACATAACTTTCGCAAGCCAGGAGGAGGTCGAAATTGACATTTCAGAGTTCTTCGCTTTGAAACCAGAAGAGTTTTACATTGATGGGATTAAAAAGCTTGTAAATAGATGAAAGGAAGTCATAGATAATCAGTGAAAGTACATTTATGATTAAATTTCAATTAGATATAACATTTGATCATTTGTTTTCTTTATTCAAAATTCGGACAGAACTTATGGGATGACCTGATACATGATAACACTTCCAGTCAGTTAAGATCAGAAGCCATGAGAGCCATTGCCTGGTTCAGCATCACGGTATACTATTATTATTATTATTATTATTATTATTATTATTATTATTATTATTATTATTATTATTATTATTATTAGTTTTCTTTGTAGTTAGTTGTTAATGAGGTTTTGTTTGTGGAGTCAACTATTGCTGTAACAATAGAGTATAATGGAGAGTATTCGTAATCGGGATAAGAGTAGTGGTGCTACAACTTTTGTTGATCGAGTTCGCGACAGTGAGCTGGTATTAATAGGTGATACTAAATTCTAAATTTTAGCATATTGAATTACTGAGATTTCGCAAGCCCCTGGTATACAACGCGTGCGCGCTCGTGTATATGCGCGTGTCTAAATAATATATAAGACTTCCATCTTTACCAAAAGAACGGCGTAAAAACTTGCGCTATCCACGCCGTTAATCAGTGTCAAACGTAACTAGCGTCGTAACCATGTAATTTATTAATAATTCTATTCTGTCACTGTTTTCTATCTACTTTGGAGTCATTCCAGAATGAAAACAGCAATGATGGCAAAAGCGTACGCATCCCAATTTTCACCTTTTTTCCCCTTGAAAATCTCAGCCTACGGAAGAAATACTTTTTAAAGTGCATAAGACATACAGGAAATAACTTAAGCATAGCCCAGCTAATTATGAAAACTTTTCATTTGATGCGTAGCAGTTACGTCTGCATATATCAAATCCAGTAGCCATTAAGAAATTCTTTTCTCGATGTCGAATGAATATATTAACAAAACAAAACAAAACGAAGCTACAAACAAAAATCTAAATAATGTTCTTTGATGTAGCTTCTGTTTGATGTGAATAAATTGTCTTGTGTCTCGATCTAGAAGCTGTGTAAAT
>NC_142932.1:93177498-93184998 GCF_046866305.1 Octopus bimaculoides | reverse complement strand
AACGAGACGTAGATGTGTTAACATCCTTTAGGCCAATTTTTATCTGAGATACCAATTGAAACCACAGCGCTGTCCAACCCACCACTGCAACAGAATCAATAACGGGAGAGATCCGGGAAATTATTTTGAGATAAATATGCAATGAAATAAATAGGCGCAGGAGTGGCTGTGTGGTAAGTAGCTTGCTAACCAACCACATGGTCCCAGGTTCAGCCCCACTGCGTGGCACCTTCGGAAAGTGTCTTCTACTATAGCCTCGGGCTGACCAAAGTCTTGTGAGTGGATTTGGTAGACGGAAACTGAAAGAAGCCCGTCGTATATATGTATATGTATATATGTGTGTGTGTATTTGTGCGCCTGTGTTTGTCCCCCCCCCCTAGAATTGCTTGACAACCGATGGTGGTGTGTTTATGTCCCCGTCACTTAGCGGTTCGGCAAAATAGACCGATAGAATAAGTACTAGGCTTACAAAGAATAAGTCCCGGGGTCGATTTGCTCGACTAAAGGCGGTGCTCCAGCATGGCCGCAGTCAAATGACTGAAACAAGTAAAAGAGTAAAAAAAGAGTAAAGAGTAATGGCACTAATCGTGTTGCCCCGGCATGGCTACAACCACTGGCTGAAACCAATAACAGAGTAAAAACAAAATATAAATACATATATATCTAAACGTACAAATATAAATATGCATACATGCATTGTCACAATAGATACGTACATATACTTAGATGCATACTCTTTGACTGTTTAACATCTTTCTGGTTTAAAGCTGCGGTCATGTTGGGGCACCATCGTTGGCTGTGCTTCACCATTATTTGAAGTCTCCTTTGATATGTGGAATTTGGTGAAGTGGGGAATTGAAGTTGCTGCTCTCATCTGCGTTTCCTGCGGTGAGGTAGGCTCATCTGGAACCCCTGACTGGAGAAGATGCAGTTTTGCTTTGACGACAACTACATCCACACCATGCAGGTCTCTCAGGCATTTTGCAGGGATATTGAAGATTTGTGAGGTCTTGAAACACAAGCTGTTGCAGTATCTGGTTCTGTGTTTTGATGGCGATGTTGGGATGTTTGGTACTATGCAATGGTGCCCTACACATACATATATACATAAGCATGTACAAAAAAATTCAAACATGCACATATATGTCTATATATGTATATCTATATCCATATATATATCTATATAAATATATATATATATATATATATATAGACAAAATGGCTGATATTTAGCAAGGTGAGACACACATAAGAAGGAAGGAAACAAAGGACCACTGATGAGGTCACAGAAGTGTGACGAAAGAACTCTGGCCGAAATAAGATTAAGATTAATGTAATATAAAGCTGAAGCAAATTAACACCAAATATACAGTGCGTGTGTTTTTATTGGCTAAACTGGCAATATGACCATCCCCAAGTACAACAATATATATATATATATATATATATATATATATATATATATATATATATATATATATATATATATATATATATATATATATATATATATATACATTTGTGTGGTGTGTATGTGTATACATGATTTTGTTACTTTATTTGTACTTTCGAATTTAAATAAACACTTACAAAAGATGGTGAGTGTAAGAGAATGTATAAATTATTTTACTGTTTCTTTTGTAGAGTATGAACAATAATAAAAAAACCCATAAATAATAAAAGTGATGCTGTTTCATGTTCTTTCCTATTCATTCCACGAGAATCCTCACAATTTTCTTTAAACTTATGTGCGTTAATGAATATTTAAAAACGTTTTCTTCTTCAAAGAGTGACGAACAAATTATTATTTGGTTTGACGTCATTATTAGGAGTTATAAAATGGCGGCGAGCTGGCAGAATCGTTAAAACGCCAAGTAGCAAGTTTAGCGGGATTTCGTCCATCTTTACGTTCTGGGTTCAAATTCTGCCGACGTCGACTTAGCCTTTCATCCTTTCGGGTGCGATGAAATGAGTACTAGTTACGTATTGGGGTCGATATAATTGACTAGCACCGCTCCCCAAATTTCAGACCTTCTGCCTTTGGTCGAAAGAATTATTACTAATTATATATATACATACAACGGAGACTTTCACTGCCACTTCTCCGTTTCGGCTTACTTGCCGTCATTTGAAATCGTCTAGAGGTGTAGATACTTATAATAATTTTTGCTGCATGGAGTTTGACATACCGTTCTTTATCTATGCTACTGAAATACATGCCATTGGCCACTTCGAGTTACTTCTCTTAAGCCATTTTTGTTTACACACACACACACACACACACACACACACACACACACACACACACACACACACACACACACACACACTCACGCATTATTTAAAATAGTTTGATTCGGTTCCGTGCTTCTTCATGTTTCGCTGGCTCCTAACGGGTGCTCGACTCCTTCAAGCTTCTGGAATGACCTAATGGAGAGATCCAGCAAATCCAAGATACGGATCTCTCTAATCAGTCATTCCAGAAATCCGAAAGTGTTGGGCTCCCATTAAAGGCCTGCGAACCTTGAAGTAGCATCGAACCGAATCAAATTGTATTAAATATTACATATAACTTCTACAAAATGTGCTGCGTGCCCTTTTCTATCGTCTGTCCACTCACTCGTGTATGTGTATGTATATATATATATATATATATATATATATATATATATATATATACATATGTGTGTGCGTGCGTGTATCTATGTGTGACTGTGCGTATTGTATATATATATAAATATACATACATATATATATATATGTATGTATAAACACACACACACACACACACACACACACACACACACACACACACACACACACACACATATGCATATATACATATAGTTAAATTTTCAATTTGTATGCATCTTGCCTCTTATTTTCTTGCTGTCCTACACTCTCCTATGTTTAGATATTAATTTATATCGAACATCTGTGTTTGCAGTAGACATAATTTGTTATTACTATTGTATTTGAATTTTCGAACTCTGGGATTTAGTAGGTTATGAATTCACTAAATATGTTATCGAAACTTCGTGATCTACACAAAACGATGCATATACGTTGAATGAGTCACAAGCTACATAAGTTACTTCCAAAATTAGGTGGACTGATGTCCCTGCAATGAAAATATAATAGAGTTAATCAACTTATAAAATACGTAAAATGAACGTGCGATAGTTGTTCCTGACTGGAAGGTCTAACAGTGAGGCTTTAGATTGATCACTAAGATATAAGTTATAATTCTCAATCTAAAAGCGTATTGAATTTTTGTCACTTTAAAATTCCTGTTTATTGTTTGTATCGTACGTTTGTATGAAATGTCAAAAAATATTAAAATAGGAAAGTGCTAACATTTCTCTCGTAATATATTCCTACATTTTTATGGTCTGCTTTGATTAAATTATGAGATTGTTTCTATATGTTGTTTAACACTTTTATTTATTCATTTATCTATTTTTTATTTTTGACGAGAATAAATTTCTTTCGAATGATGTGGGTATATTTTACAGTTGTGTGAATGCTGGAAAAAAAGAGATCTTCATAAAATGTAAAATAGGCCATATTTCTATAACAGTCTATCAAACTAAATATTTCATAAATATAAATTCACAGAATATAAAAGCCTATAAAATATTTTAAAATAGTTATAAAATAAAGCAAAAAGAACTAGTGACACACATTTTTGGTTCCTTTGGAAGTATTGGCTAGATTAATTGTATTAAAGAATTGCAGCGTTAAGTGGATAAAAAGATAAAAATCTTCACTAGTATTTCAGCAACTCTTTTGAAAATAAAACCATGTTGGTTGATAATCATATTAAGATATTTGAAAATATACTTAAAAAAATACGAGTTATAATCGTGTGAGGAACACAAGGATCTCAAACATACGCAGTTCCTTTGAAATAAAATAGAATTAAAATAACAGAAACAAATCAACACACACTCACACAAACATTTGAAATCTGAAATGTATATATATATATATATATATATATATATATATATATATATATATATATATATATATATATATATATATATATATATATTTATATATATATATATATATATATATATATATATATATATATATATATATATATATATATACATAACACACACGCGCGCACACACGCACACACACATATACACATATATAACAGAAGACTATTACACTCAGCCGAAATTATGTAGTTTGAAAGGAAAAGAAAATCATTATAGTATGTGAAATAAGATATTATAAATTAATCTTTTTTCCCAAAGAAGTCGTCTCGTCTTTGACAACCTTTTGCTAAATATCCAAATTTCTCTTTCTGAGGTTAAATTCTTGTTTTCACACATCATTCATTATTTTGGAAAATTAATGATGTTGGGGAAATTTTAGTCTCTGTGTTCCTCTACGGTTGTGTGGTTGAGAAATTTTCTGCTTCGCAACCACGTGATTCAAGGTTCGAGCAAAATGTCTTCTGGCGTAGCCTTGTGGTTGACCAATACATTACTACTAAAACTTGGTAGAAATATTGTGTTAGCTTAGCCGTGTGTATGTATGTATGTGTGTGTGTGTGGGTGGGGGCGCGCATGTAGCTGAATAGTTGTTCACTCAAGTGTACATTTCTCAGAGTTTCACTAGCAGGAAAACACGTATCTAAACATGAAAATGTCTGACATGAGTGTAGGTTTACTCTAATATATCTTGAAAGGTAGATCGCTATTAGTTGTTGGTAAGCTTGGTTCTCTTTGACCATGAAAGTTCACGTGTTAATTGTTACAGGCCGCTAACGTAAAACATTATAGGTCACCGTTGGTATATAAAGGCTCTCCTGTGATTTAAAGGAAGCAACCCCAATTAACATTAAGTTTCGTAAGTAATGGAGACTACTCGTCGATGTTTTTCGGATTTTCCGGGTTAGCCAGATGAAAATGATCAAAAGAAAAATGGACGATAATTGGAAATCCCCTTAGATTTATTGTTTAGGAGATAACTGCAGGTTACTTTAGAATATACAATTTCTCAGATAGACAAAACCTGCAATAATACCGTTAGCGAAAATATTGTGGGGCTCATGAATCTACAGGAATGTAGGCGTTGACTGTATTCTTCCTTGAGTTGTAAGCAGTAGGTCACGTAGATTTCCTCCGGATATAATCTGGTAGCGTGAATATTGCTTTATAAGCCATGCTTTTTAAAAGCCAGAATCTCACCAGGAGGCAGGTGGTTTGATTTTGGTCGTCGCTGGTGCGTTTCTGGAGTTGAGATGTCTTTTCTGTTGCGGCATGTGATGACGGAAGTGATATAACCTAATATTATGGGCTTTAGAGAACATATAGTGTTTGCATGTAGTTGAAAATGATACTTTACAAGAGATATCAAGTATTTGTTATATTGTTTGTTATGTCTATATTATGAGGTATGGAAACAAATTACTTTCCATATTCTTATTCTATCCATATTCTTATTCTATCCATATAGTGGTGGGTAAGGAGTTATCCGTATTACCTCTACAACATGAAGCCACCCCTAGTTCACGAGTCTGCTTTATCGAATAAGAAACGTATGACATTTCCAAATATCAAGATATATCCTTAAGGCAGAGGGGAACTGAAGAGTTAAAAGAAGATAAGAGCTAGCTCTGAGGTGTGTTGGTGGTATTATAAGAGAGGAATTCGACGGAGCCGAAGATTTAAAAAGACCGTAGTTGCTCTCACACATGGTATGAATGTGCGTATTGTGGTGAGTCTGGTGGAGTGGAAAGATGCAGTTTGGGGTAGAATTGTTTTGATGATGCAGTGAAGAGCTGGTTGTAGATAGGATTGGAAGTGGGTGGGATTTCTCCTCTAAAAAAGCAAGAAAGAAAAAAAGAAGCTGGAAAATAGTTTAATTTATTCCGACAAGATCATAATGAAGAAATATGTAGAAGGCTAGTATTAATAAGGATGTTTGTGTAAATAAAATGTATTACTGGTCATTGTTTTATTGATATAAGATATGTGATACTCAAAATCAATGTCTGCTATCACTACTGAGCAACACAACACATATTCCCCACCGATTCATTTAAGACATAAGTACCGAAAATAGATATGGTTGAGTTTTAACTCCAGACCAACCTTGCAACGAGGAAACCAACGATCAGAGGTATTCCGGTCGCGGATCTAGTAATATCTAAATCTATATTATCAAATATATTTTATCGTTTTAAAATTGTAGCATGACATCAGAAGATATTTTAACTGCTATCTCTAACGCAAGCTCTCACTGACTCTATTCACATCTCATGTAATTTTGGAAGTGCTGTGTAAATACACCTCAATAGAGTACTGGTTATTGCATATAGTTGAGAATGACACAAATAGTCATGCGGTTATACATTACATCTTTGGTGAAATTATTCTGCACTACATACATTGAAGGATATATATTTGTCCTTATATGCAAGTTTAAAACAATTGCTATGTATCTCATAAACAAATAAGGTTAATATCCTATGCATTGCCAAATTGTGATAAATACAATTTAGCATGGGAAAATGATGTGAAATCTGTAACTCATACTTTCTGAAAAGATTAGCCTGGCACTCCCAACTTATATAACACGATAGTATAGTAAAAGCCATTTTTAATGTCAATTAGTAGGATTGTTCTGATGGAAATAAATATCTATATGTTAGAGGGCTTAGAATGTTACAATAAGATATCAGGTTGTTGTTTATCCTAAGGTCAGTCATGGATCAAGCAGAGCTGTGATCAAAGGAGTTCGGTGGAATGACCACAGCATATACTTGAGGGAGGGTATCTGAGAACGACATTGTCTGATACGTACTTGTATTTATTTTAACAACTGTAGGGTTTTATTTAATGAAATTTGGTTATTATTTTTGCAGATCGGTCAACTCACAGTAGCAACCTTCAAAATTTTTCAGTTTCAATGTGTTCGAAAGCATATAAATTCTATTGATAATAGCTTTTAACACAGGCGTAAGAAGATCAGCAATTCTGAAGGGAGGGTTTTGTTAATACTAATAACCCCAGTACTAGATAGGTATCTTATTTTATTAGCCCTGTAAAGATGAAAGGTAAAGTTGATTTCGGCAGAATTTTAACACAGAATATAAAGAACCGGAAGAACTATCCATTGGCATTTTGTTCGATACGTTAACGAGTTTACCTATTGTCCAAATAAGCCTCCAAGGTAATGTAACTGTCATAGTAGGACTACATGGTTAGGAAAACAGAAATGTGTTGATTATAGGCGCAGGAGTAGCTGTTTGGTAAGTAGCTTGCTTACGAACCACATGATTCCGGGTTCAGTCCCACTGCGTTGCACCTTGGGCAAGTGTCTTCTACTATAGCCTCGGGCCGACCAAAGCCTTGTGAGTGGATTTGGTAGACTGAAACCGGAAGAAGCCCGTCGTATATATGTATATATATATGTGTGTTTGTGTGTCTGTGTTTGTCCCCCTCAACATCGCTTGACAACCGATGCTGGTGTGTT
>NC_142932.1:93172498-93174998 GCF_046866305.1 Octopus bimaculoides | reverse complement strand
TTTGTATAGGATGTTCGGTAATTAGGTCATTATCTGAGACCACGTTCATAGGATGTTCAGTAATTAGGTCATTATCGCTCCTAATTACCTAATTTCCTGTGCGAAATGTATTAGTAAACTCAACTGAAATGGATTTACAATACCGTATACTTTATAATTAACACCATGTATATACTTTATTGACAAATATATTCAAGTACCTGCTTGCTGACATATAGATTCTTGCTGACTTATAGATTCTCGCTGATTCATAGAGTCTTAGACTACACGCACGCGCACGCGCACGCACACACACACACACACACACACACACATACACACACACACACACACACACACACACACACACTATTTAAAACAGGATGATTCTGTACCATTCAGCTTAAAGTTTCGCTGGCCTCTAACAGAAGCTCAGGATATGTTTCTCTTAGAGCCCCAGCTAAACTTTAAGTTGCGTGGAGCCGAATTAAACCGTTTTGAATAGTACATGTAAATCCTACTAAATAAATGTGTTAAGTGCCCTTTTCTTCCGTCTTTCCACTCACACGTGTGTGTGTGTGTGTGTGTGTGTGTATATACCACATAATCACGTGATATACACACCAGGCTATCAGATGTTATACATCGCAGGTCACAATGCTCTTTTGTACTGTTTTAGCCTTCAGATGACGCCACCCATCTGGCTAGGCAAGTAGGCCAACAATCATCGAAGGGGAACTGGAGCAATGTGCTTAAGAAGACAACGCACCACCCAGTTAGGAAATCGAACCCACGATCTGGGGATCGTGAGTGCAACACCCTGATCACTAGACCACGCACCTTCACACACACGCGCCTTCACACACACGCGCCTTCATACACACGCGCCTTCTCACACATTATTATTATTATTATTATTATTATTATTATTATTATTATTATTATTATTATTATTATTATTATTATTATTATTTTCTCTTTATCACAGTTTTTGCTGGAGCTCCTGTAGTCTTGCATGCGTAGCGGGCTTACTACCTGCAGCCTACAGTTCTTTACAGCTATCTTATACTTTCCTGATTATTCCGGCCGTGCCAAGGAGGCAAGCATTTTGTAACAGTTCTACTGGGCACTCTATTCCAATTTCCTTTATATTCTTCTTGATGCCGTCTGACACTGTTCCCAAGGACCCAACAATAATTGGCACTATCTTCACAGTCTTCATTTTCCATAGTCAGGCTATTTCGTACTTTTAAGAGGGCTATATCTATCTATCTTTTCGCCTTCTTCTTTGACTATTGGTGTGCCAAAGGGGCATGCAACATCAGCTATATAGCCTATGTGGTGCACCACCACTAGGTCCGGTCTGTTATGCTCTAGCACCTAATTTGTCTAGGCTGGGAAATTTCAGAGGATTTTGCCACTCTCTGCGGTTTGTGCTCATACGATGTCCTGCCTCTCCCTAGACCCCACTTTTCGCACAGTTTCCAATGGTCGTGTCGCCACAACTTGTAGTGGTTTTGGCAAGTCTAGGGCATTCATTCGTGATATGGGCAATGGTTTCGTCCACTCTATTGCAGATGCAGTGCAGTGGAGACACTTGCTCATTCCTAAGGTTGACCCTCCAGTTCGTGGCCAAAGCATGGTCTTGCGCTGCCAGTATATGGCTCTCGGTCTCTTTTTTTAGGGGTCCTTTCATCAGCCAATTCCAACTATTTTCTTGAGCAACTTTTGTTATATCATCATCATCATCATCATCATCATCATCATCATCATCATCATCATTATTATTATTATTATTTAGAACATGCAGCATGAAGTTTCGTAGGTTCGTCACATGAATGTAATATGTCGGATTGGATTCAGTTGACCTCCTGTGCCCGACAAACTAGGTTCTGGGGTCGAATCAAACGGTCTTAAATAATAATATAAGTCCTACTAAACGTCTTGAGTGTCTCTTTCTTTCGTTTGTCCACTCACTAGTATACATACATACATACATGTATGTGTGTGTGTGTGTATATATATATATATATATATATATATATATTTATATAAGTATACAAATAAGTTCACATATAGAAGTACATGCAAGTGTATATGCATATATGCATATATCATATATATGCACACACAAAGTTACATACATGTACAGTTAAGAAAACAAACAAAATGTATTTGCACGCCAATTTCTACCAAGAAAATTTTATAGCGTCAATGCACACGTCTCCATAAGAAATATAAATAAAAAGAATTAAATATACATAAATGTATGTGCGCGCTCCCATCTATCTATCTATCTATCTATCTATCTATCTATCTATCTATCTATCTATCTATCTATCTATCTATCTGTCTGTCTGTCTGTCTGTCTGTCTACTAGCAGATGTATGTTGATATACAAAGAGAGGGAGAGATAGGGCGTATGGGATTTCTGGCCGACGTTTTAGATTCATTCTTCAATTAAGATATAATACCACTCCTATCGCATTTTCGCTCCCATATACACCCATATATATATATG